>NC_066566.1:5930177-5985177 GCF_024679095.1 Eriocheir sinensis | reverse complement strand
ATGAGGATGTCAGTCACGCCTGGACCACTTTATCAAACATATGAATATATTCATTTATTGTGACTTTGAAGTGGAGGGGAGTGATGGCAGCGCAAAGGCCTCATGATCACACGCCAGTAAAAGCCTCCAACACAGTGATTTACTTTCGCTGTGACTCGCCATATAGCACCCAGCTCTGCCGGTGCCCTTCAGAGGAGGACGCGCACACCAACCCATGAACAGGAGTGACCATAGACGCTACACTGTCATTAAACAAGAGAACCGTAATAAACCCTGTCGTTATATGCACATTATGGCGCGCACACACACACACACACACACACACACACACACACACACACACACACACACACACACACACGGACAGATTAATAAAAAAATATAAAAAAACAACCCTGTCAACTAATAAATCATCACGACAGATTAGCGAACGGATCCTTGTAATTTTCGTGCGAGCAATATTTCATCGGCGGCTCAGATCAACCTTCCATCGCTTTGTTATTCATGGCCATTCACGGGGAACACGGAAAACATGGACGGTGTTTGGAGTGAGTGAGTGAGTGAGTGAGTCATTCAGTCAGTCAGTCAGTCAGTCAGTCAGTCAGTCAGTCAGTCAGTCAGTCAGTCTCTCTCTCTCTCTCTCTCTCTCTCTCTCTCTCTCTCTCTCTCTCTCTCTCTCTCTCTCTCTCTCTCTCTCTCTCTCTCTCTCTCTCTCTCTCTCTCTCTCTCTCTCTCTCTCTCTCTCTCTCTCTCTGTGTGTGTGTGTGTGTGTGTGTGTGTGTAAGGATCAGAAAGGGCTGCTCCTCCTACGCCGCCTCCCCACGTCCTCGCGCAGCTCATGACTCATCCCTCCTCGATGCGGGGCGCGTCGGGGCCGGCGGGTGCAGGAGGGAGGCGGGGGGCGGGGGGCGGGGGGCGGGGGGCCGTTGGATACACTCGTGACAAATTAGATCATTTTATCTCCCGCTGATGAAACAAATACCATTATCGCCGAGGTGTCGCGCGGGCCGCCGAGACTTGACGCTGATGAAACACTCCATATAGGCGCCTCCACGAATTTTGAAGATGGATGATGGACGCCCATTACTAAGATGGGGTAAATAGGAAAAAGTGCCTCCCTCACCCCACCTCGAGCAGCTCCCTCGCTTCCCACTGTGGACGCGGAGGGTGGCTGAGGAGAAATTTGAGTCAACATTGTTTGAGGCGCAAAAATAAAACAAGACAAAGGAGGCCAACGAAGGTCAACGTTGAATATTACGACATCAAATATAAATTATCTCTGTGCAGACTTGTCATCAAAACAACAGATGAACAGGCCATTTATAAACAAGCTTCATTCTTTCACTGTCAAACAAAGGAGCAGCCATCATTCACTGCATGTATTTTCTGCTCCATATATGTTAGATTCCTTCAAGTAAAGAACATCGAAACCTCTTAAGCAATACCAAATCATAGTTGTCAGCTACTCGTCTCTTTTTACATGGAATCTTTGCCCGTGAGCACTAGAATACATATATTGTAAACAACATATACTGGTTCTCACACCAGCATGTCCATGACTCACGCCGTCACTGTGTTTACGTAACGTTACATATTTTTCGAGGCAGTGAGCAGCGGCGCGGAAACGGTCTCCGGAGATGTCGCGCTGACAGGCGGCGCTGAGAGGCCAGACGTGCCAAGCCTTCAGAGGATCCTCGCCGCCACCCATCACCGCGTGCTCTCCCTCTGTTTTCAGTACGCAGGCCGGTGTCTGTGCTGGGGCGCTCCCCGAATCTCAACACGTGTCTGTTTTTACAATTTCGATGGACCTTGTTGCGATTCAAAACAAGACGACGATTTTTCGAGCACTATCACATTTCATTGTATAATATTTTCATCGAGAAAAATAATCCCGTAAATAACTGCTCCCACACAGGAGACAAAAAAAAAAATCGAAAACCTGATTGATTTAGGCTGGAGAATATTTTAATATTCCTATTCTGAGAGCCTTCAAGCCGTAAGAAAAGAAACAAAAGGGAGGCTGCTCCAGACCTTACCAATGAAAGGGATGGAAGAACAAAGCTGCAACTTAACTCGTGCATGAAAGTTTGGACAACTCAAGGATGCGCTAGAGAAAAAAAAAGTCGAGTGCAACAGGACAAAAGGATAAAATTATTAACCAAAGCACTCCAATACTTTATGCCAATTTCCTCCATGAAATCAGGTTCATGTTCTGCTGACAAAAATTTCTTTAACTGGTCGGATTGAGATGAACGTTTTATTTATTCACTTTTTTATTACTATAATGAACAAACAAGGAAAGAATAATCAAGGGATTACGGGTCGAAGTTTTCGATAACTACTACAGTCACATTACCCTTAACATGCGATAACTTGTCTAAGGCTGACTAATTATGTCACTAAAAGGCAAAGGAGTGTTAGCTGTTTCAATCGCCCCCCCATGCAAGGTAAATGCTGCCATAAGTGACAGCATCCAGCGAGAAATTATGGCTGTTGAAAGGCATGAGCTACCTCCTTGTTGCTTCGCTCCGTTTCTTTGCTAAGTGTTACTGCAGCAAAAGATAAAATTTAAAGGAATTTTTTTATTCTACCACACGACATTGCTGGTAACATATAATATCGTAATGGATGTAACTTTAACCCCACAAACACACACACACACACACACACACACACACACACACACACACACACACACACACACACACACACACACACACACAGGGCGGATGGGCATAAGACTAAGCAAAGCTCACAACCCAACAAGCCTGGAGGGAGGTCTGCTCAGCTACAAACTTGGGCCTCAACTTCCCTTCCTTACATTCTGCCCCAGCAAGCCGTTTCCTGCGGCCCCAAAACTGTCTCCTCGCCGCTCCCTCGCCCCGGGCACCACCACTTTCACCTCCTTCACGCTGTTTCACTGGAATCAATAGTCCAGATCCCTAAGCACCCTTACCACCTCCCCTGCCTAAGCCTCTCCCTAGATCCCCTAACTCTGGCCCCTCACCGTCCCTTCGTTTCCATTCCTCCCTCCCTTTCTAGGTACCAGTACTCTACACGCCCCTCTCTAGGCACCCAAGCCCTTTCTGACTCCACATTCCTTAATACCCCCCCCCCCATCCAGCCCACTACCCTTCCTCCCTTTCCATGCACTCCCCCTGCCCCTCCCGACGCTCTCTCCCCCCCGCCCCTTCCTCGGCACATCAGTCACATGTAAATCAGGATCACCTCGCTTTAGGTACAAGTTCCACGACATGTTTGTACGATTCCTCGGTCAAAGGAAACTTGGGTGCTGTGTTTCTGGTCTGCTTGTGGTTTGTGGCGACTACTGTTGTGCTGTCCACCTCATCCTGACCCCACAGACTTTTCTGCCATGTATAATTTCACTGTTGGAGCCTCCGCGGGTTACGCAGATTTTTCTCTCTATTTATTTGTCTGTTTCCTCTACTTTTTTTCAGACTTTAGGCCGTTCCGTGTTGCCCCCTGTGTGTGTGTGTGTGTGTGTGTGTGTGTGTGTGTGTGTGTGTGTGTGTGTGTGTGTGTGTTATTTAGTACGTATCCTCTCATATTCAATTCACATTTCTATAACCTTCAACCTTTCACCCTACCCGCCATCCCTCGTCACTTTCCTACACATTTCATGCGATGTAGAGTTTAGTGTATCCTCCTCACTTTCACGTTCAATTCGATCCCGACAATCCAGCCACTCTATCCAGCACCAACCGCCACCCTGTTACCTATCCACCGCCCACCAAACCTTTACTTCCATGGTTATCTTATTCTACCCCAAGGGCGTCTTCCTTGGGCCTACTTTACAATAAAATCCATCTGCCATCTGTCTCTGTCGCTCTTACCCCTTATCAACTTCACTCAACTTCTCTCAGACTCCCGAACTCCTTAACCCTCACCATTCTTTACTCCATCCACTACTTTCATCATCCCTCACTTCATCCTCTACCCTCACCATCCATCACCCTCGTCTTCCATTGGCCGTGCGCAGAGTACGAAAAATATTCCGGGGAGTAGCAAAGAGTTCGTTTCAAATCTCCATTCACCTTATCTTGACTGTCTGAGCGGTCATTTAAAAGCTCATGACTTTAAATCAGCTCCATCAATGCCGAGGCGAAAGTTTATAGCGGACGGAACGGGGAAAGCGCCGCGCAAAATAAACAAATCAGCCGCTTCATTTCCCCGCCAGAGACCCCGAGTTCAGTGCAGCGCCGCCACGCCGCTCCGGACGCCGCTCTCACAATCGCATCAAATTATAAGCTACCATTGGCGGCCCTGGGAAAAACGTACAGAAGGTTTCGAGAAGCGCATATATACGCCGCGTGGGGCCAAATTGCTGCCGCGCAGATCAACTCAACGACAAATGTATCGATGCATATTTCACGGGGTAATTTAGCGACATTAATATTTCCGCAACGTATAACTGTATATCGTCTTAGGTTTCTTCCATTTTTTGTATTAAAATAATTCCTTGATGGGTTTCCTTGCCCCCGACCCCGACCCATCCAACCCAGACCTGCCCAGCCCACTCCACTCTGCTAGTCCCGTCCAGCCCTACACCGCCCAGCCCAACTCGATCCCGCCCTCCCTCTTCCACCACACCGCACAACCCCACTCCATCTTACCCTCGCTCCTGCTCCATACCACCCAACCCCACTCCATCCCGCCCTCCCTCTCCCCTCCGCTCCATCCACTCCCCCCCGGCAGCCCCCAGGCACGACTGTGTGATGCTCGTGAACAATATTCAGCATGTAAGCGGAATCCCCCCAACGTATATTTATTTACAGACAAAAAAATATCATACAGAATATTTCAACTCTGAACAATATATTCTTTTCGTTTCGCGTATTCCGCTGTAACCTTTTTTTTGTACAATGGTTTACCAACATTAAATTACAGACTTTTATACATGACAGACTCGAAATTGTTTAATATCACGACACAAGGAAACACAACACGCTGACAGCCCCACCGTGCGGAGTACCGGCGGCCCACCACTAACCGCTGACCCCGCCGTGCCCTGACCTGACCCAGCGGGAGAATGTTGCCTGACCCCGAGATTACCGGCGACACACACACACACACACACACACACACACACACACACACACACACACACACACTCACTCACTCACACTCTCTATCTCTATACATCTATCACACACACGCGCACACACACACACACACACACACACACACACACCGTTCATCACCGCATGTCCATATAGCGTGTCTCCTGGAGTACTAGAGTGATTCCCTTCCCATATATATACAAAAAGGCCCCCGAGGTTTGTGTTGATTACCGGCCGCTGCATTAACACGCCGCGAAACCAAAGAATATATAAAAACCGGCCGCGACATTCTCCAAACATATCGGTATTTCCTTTGTTCATTTTCTAGGCAAGGAGACGTCTTTAAACTGCCCGAGACGTAACTCTTAGGTGGTGCCAAAGTCCTTCATTTGTATAATTTATCTCACCTTTCCCGTACCCAACCAATGAAAATAAGCACACCTGGACGGCGCTCCTGAGGTGCCGCAAGGCGCTCGTCATCTTCCTTCGGCACAAAACTTCCTTCGCCGCCGCCACCTCCGTATTTTCTCATTACTTCCCTAAAGGTTAAATACCATTAACTTATATCACCAAATGAGATCAAGTTAAGCCATTTTCACAATTCACGGAAAATTTTCTCGTTTTAAGAAATTACTGCCGGAGAGAAAATTGCCGAACTTCCGACCTTTGGGAATTTACAACACTTGTTGAGACTGTCTTCAGCAGCGGTAATGAAGTCGCCAGGTGAGAGGTGAGGAAGATCCCCCACACCCGCTCCTCATCTTTTTCCTCCCCTTTCCCGCCACTGCCGGCGTCCGTTGTGTTTGATCCCTCCTCCTCCTCCTCTACCCTTTCCATTCTCATTTCCCCCGCCTCACCAAAGACTGATCTTTGTGGAACGTCATTAGTGAATCTGAATTTTTTGCAGTTTATTTGAACTCCTGTCACAAAGCCACGACCTGAGCCATTAAAAATACTTCCTATACGCGTACAGTGGGCGTTTGATTTACTCAAAGCCTTTGAGGCACCTCGCCCAATGCCTTACTAAAGGAGATCTACATGATGTGATGATATTCGCCAATATCTGCTGCTTCGTTTTTTTTGTGTGTAAAATGGCAAACTTTCATTAAGACACGACTTACTCTAAATAAATCAATGCTGGAAGCCATTGATTAAATCATGTTTACCTAGATGGTCACGACCATTTCTAGTTATTTTAGACTCGAAGAGTATTTGTACAACCGACGACCTCTCAACTATCATTTCATTTCCCTCTCTCTCTATCTAGCTATGTATATCTCTTACTACTTTCTCGTACAGCCTACTGTGTGGGGGGCGATGAGGGTGCGTTAAGCCCATCAAATGTACCAAGAAAGAATGGGCCCAAGCTGTGCCCCCTCCCTCCATCCCACCCTGGCAAGGCGCACTCAGGCAGGTGTGTTGAGGGTGCAGGTGTCCCTGCTGGCCCAGTAGGTGGTGGGGGCGCCATTAGGCGATCGGCCGCCAGCGCCACCACCTCTGGCCGTCAGGTGGACCACAAGGAAAAAATATAACTTTATCCTCAAAGTTAAGAAAACTCTTGCCAATTTTCATTTCAATTTGCAGTTTCGAAACTTCTAAGGTAGAAACAAAATTGGAGTTTTAAATCCTTTTCGACTATCACGAAGGCTTGTTGTTTGAAAGTCAGGGGAATATTGCACGAGGGCCCGCCACGAACGCCTCTGCGTCAACCATGAGTAGTGCAAAGAAGGTTGAATGCTGAACCACTAGCACACACTGCCGCTGCATCCACGGCGACGCCCGTCGCCGACTGGTACTCACTGACTACGAGGCTGCTCTACATGACGAGACAACAGACCCCTCACTCCCTTATTACCCCTTTCCAAACTCGGTCTGATCCTAAACTGTCCAGAGGAAGGAATAAAGTACCCTACTCAGCTAAGCAAAAGTGTGAAGACGACAATATAAACCCATTTCTAGTGCATCACCTCTGACAACAAGCAATCCCTTCAGGACATAAATTGTTGACTCCAATCCTCTCCCTCCGTCCATATCCCTCTCCGGTCACTCATCTCTGTACACGACCAGCCTTCTCCTGCCCTTCACCTCCGCCCACAAGCAATTCTCTAAAGCCCTACATCCTGGTCAACAATTTGCCTTCCCCTTCTCTACCACCGCCCACACCCAGCACTCTCCAGCTCCTCGTCTCCACTCACACTTCGTTCTGTCAGGCCACACTCCCAGCCCCAAGAAGTCGTTTCCAAATGCTTACCCCAACCCACACCCAACCTCTCCCAGGCCTCTCACAGTCGCCTACATGCAGCCTTCCCTTGCTCCTCACCATGTTCCAAGCCAAGTCCTCTCCAGTCCTTCACAGCCACCCACACTCAGCCCGCCCCTGCCTCTCTCTGCCGCCCACTCATGGAAGAGGCACACACAGTAACAAATCCTTTAACAATCTCTAGCGTTAGTCCATCAGGCCAGAGCCTCCCGCATGACGGAACTGTCTAAAAGTCTTCTGGTTTTCAAAGTTGTAACCAGCAATTACCAAAAACACATGAAAACTGAAGATAATTCGTTGATGATTGTTCGGTAATTATGAAGTAATTCACCCACAGGCTCGCCTCATCCTAATACCCCTTCCCTTCCCTTCCCTTCCCCTTCCCATGACCCATTCAAACTCCCCCTTCCCCGTGCCGGCCTGCCTGGATACCATTCCCCTTCCTGGCTCGGCGCTCGTAACTTTTTCACCGGCTCCTTTATACTCCCGCTCGACCTGCTGCCCAACTCCATCCACCTCTCTGCTGCTCGTTCCCTCCCTCCCTCGGCCCTCCTCTTGCCTTCACCTCGACACTCTTCCCTTACCTCCACAACCTCCACGCGCCCCCCTTGCCTCCACCTCCACCTCCACCCGACCCCATGCCTCCACCTCCACCTCCACCCGACCCCCTGCCTCCACCTCCACCTCCACCCGACCCCTTGCCTCCACCTCAACGCGCTTCCCTAGCTTCCTCTTCCTCCTCCTCCTCTTGGTCCTGTTCCTCGTCCTGTTCCTGATGCTGCTTCTACTTTTCCTTTCCCTCATACTCATACTTCTCCTCCTCCTCCTCCTCCTCCTCCTTCTCCTCCTCCTTCCCCCCTCCCCACAAAGCGGACTAATGCCTCGGGAGTTTCTAACAATACCCATAAACGTTTTAAGCACTTCATTAAAAGACCGGAAACACGAATGAATTATACCACAAGCTTCTTACATAAATTTGGTTTCTTATTCAGTGCTCTTAATTCCAGACTTCAGACATGAGCGAAGGATTCATTAAATTATTCCTCCTGCATTTGTGGTTCCTGCCAGGCCTCCACCGGCAGTCATTAGGGAGGATGATGCAAAATATTTTCATTCCAATCTTGAAAACTTTTCGGCTTTTCATTTCTCGTGGAAATATTTAGGTCTTAAGCCGAGCGACTCATTTAGGACTTTGTTTAGGATTAATGGTGGTCTGGAGGAGCGGCGGGGCCATTATCGCGGCGGGCATTGAGGGCGCGGCCGCTGCGCATCGGGCGGCACACACGGCGGCTGAAAGCGGCCCTGATTGGTGTCTCAGACTGAATGGAAAACATCAAACGGCCCGCGGCGAGGCCCTGTCAGGGGAGCGCCGCAGGCCGGGACGGGGGCTAGGCGGGGCGGCGAGGCCCGCTCCGCCGCGACGGCCCAAAACAGGTCAAAGTTCAAATTCACTTTAAAGGTCAAGTTTAGTGTATATAGATATTGATATTGAACCTAATGCACCTTTTTCTTTTATATCTTATTTTCGTGTGTGTGTGTGTGTGTGTGTGTGTGTGTGTGTGTGTGACCATCCATCGTCTGAAAGGCTGGTTGTACAATTAGAAAAAAGACAAGACGTCACTCGAACAAAGACTACGCGCGCAGAGGTGAACGAAGCCTCACTCTTTATGAACAAAGTTTGAAATTGGCTCCCCAGAAGTTTTTATGGACGCTTAACAGTGAAACGTCTTCCTGTGCAACGCAAGAAACAGTTCACGGCCCCTCCGCGGCCCTCACAACACCTCCTTACCGCCGCCCCGCGGACGCCAAGGCCATGAACACGCCCCTGCTGCGCCGCCCGCCGCCGCCCCGCCACTGTTCACTTCGCCGTAAATCATCACCACATTCCAGAACGAAACGAAAATGCCAACACAACAAAATCGATGTGACTTTTTTTAGTAAAGTTCAAAGTGGACTGGACGGAAAGAAACCTAATCAAATTATCCCGGACAAAAAGGGTGAGTTGTTGCAAAGTCCGGTGAAGTAATTGTTTCCTGCAGCGGTGCCGAGGTGGCCCGGACACACGCCATCCGGCTCTTTAGGCAGCAATAAAACACAAAGAAAACAATGGAAACCGAGACACCGGCGCTGGGCGGCGACTTACGAGGCTGATGGGCCTTTCTCGGTGCTTGTGTTCACTCCCTCAAGGGAAAGACTTCCCGTCCCTGCAGGCCTGCGAGACGTGAAGGACTTCAGGGCCAGGCGCATGCGTTCATGCACGCACGCATGAATGCGCTGATAAAAAAAAAAAAAACGCATATCAGGACATCTCTCCTCCCGAAATTGACCTCTCTTTCGGCTACTCCTCTAACTCTTTTTAGGAGCAGTGTGTGGCGGGCTTTTTCTTCATTATTGTTTTTTTTTACGCCCTTGAACTGTCTCCTTTGCTGAAAAAAAAACATACACACACAAATGCACACACACGCACAAACACACACAAACAAACACAAATACAACAGGATAACCCACACAAAAAAGCGCACACACACAAAAGCACAAACACACAAATACAAACACACATTATATATATATATATATATATATATATATATATATATATATATATATATATATATATATATATATATATATATATATATATATATATATATATATATATATATATATATATATATATATATATATATATATATATATATATATATATATATATATATATATATATATATATATATATATATATATATATATATATATATATATATATATATATATATATATATATACATATATATATTGTGTGTGTGTGTGTGTGTGAGTGTGTGTGTGTGCTGCCTATAGCGCCGGTAGGCTTTCTTACGGGTCCTCTTGGACGGCCCCTGTCCGTTAGTGGCGCAGGCTATTTTTATTTTATTTATAGTGTCTGCTGTAACACATGACTCTTGCTTGGCCCATGCTGTTCCCTTGTGCTCCTCTTTATCGAAGTCGCTGAAGCTGAGGTTGACTGAAGATCCGGACAGCATGTGGATATTCCTCCGCCATTCGGCGATGACTTGAAAATTCACCGTTTTTCGTTGGGACTCGAACCTAAAGTCCACGCTAGGTCATTGGGCTTACCATGCCCGCACGCTAACCACTCGGCCACCGCCTTCCCCCCAAACACACACACACACACACACACACACACACACACACACACACACACACACACACACACACACACACGGAAAACCAACATCCTATAGCCCAGTCGTGAAAAATAGTCTTCATGCACTTTTCTCCGCGTTCCGACGTGCTGACGTGGTGGCCAGTGAGCAGGGTCATGCGAGGCGGCCTTGCTTGCCCTGCCATCAGCCGCCCTTCCTTCCCTCCCACACAAAACACAAAGAAAAATGGCCCCGCCTCGTCAACAATCGACCCACCATCGAGCGGGGGTGCCGGGCCGCCAGCCACACGCGAGGCGGCGGCGGCAGGTTTACTTTCCCCCTTTGGCTCTTGTTACCTGTGATGGCAGGTAATGCCGCAGCGGAGACACCCTGATGTTCACCTGTCCTGTGGCTCCTCGCTCCCCTGTCCGAATTACCTGCTGGTCACGCCCACCTGAGCACCGGTCAGGCAGCCTTGCCTTGTATCAGGCTGTCCGTACCTCGTTCTGCAGCTCACAAACCATGCATGTACACAAAGTTTATGTACAATACATATGTAATTATATGATGTAGTTCTATCCCTCATAAGTTTTGACATCGACCGGCCATTGCCTCTTTCGGCTAGTCAAAAACCTTTGTGAGAATATTAATTCATACAAAATCTTAGGGGTCACTATCTTCCACTTTTCCTTACCTAAAAATGACTCATTATTATGGCGGCCACAAAAATATCATATTTCCGTAGTCTTCGGGCAAATTCCAACAAGTTTCACATATTCTAAATTTCCCAACGTGACCTTCAAGATTTTCGGGAAAAGGCGGAGAGGCCGCGCCGGATCCTGGCCGGGCGGGTGGCCGAGGAGGGTTCGCGTGGTGGCGATACACAATTATGGTCATTTCTTCCTCAAAAGTCAAATATTTCTTTTCGTAATCATGCACACCACACTACCTGACGTACCTTCGCCATTAGCTCTCCTTTGGTAAGAAAGAGCGACGCCACGAACATTAGAACACTGACGTGCATATATTTGCCTTCTAATTAATTTTCTCTTAAACACGATTTAAAGCATTAAAACTCTTTCCATATCTTATGTAGCGACAAGTCATGACAACATCCTTGAAAACCGTATAACGTCATGTTGACAGAAGTGGGAATGTGGCTACTGCTAAATCCACTAAAACCATGTACACTCCTTTAACGACGCACCATGACCACATGCTTCAAACAGCCTGAAGCCTTACTGGCAGTAAGGGAATGTAGCCGCTACCAAGGTCGCTGCCAAGAGCCGCCAGCCAGGACGGTGCCTTCAATCACCCGGCCTCCACCTCAGGTCTCGAGGCACCATTGGGCTACCGCCTTAGTTGGCAATAAACACACCTTGACTCACACCCTCTTGCAAAGAGGACTCCAGGGGCTTGTGGAGGGCAGGGAGACGCCGCCCAGGGAACCCTCCTTCGCCTTTAGTGGCAAGTGAGGCAAGTGAGGGTCCAAAGAGTTGCAGGAGGAAGGACTAAGTGGACCTCCTTCCTGCCCCAAGCTACATCATCAAGAGAGCTGAGGTGTTTGCTAGAGAAACCACTAAGTGAACCCTTTTTCCTCATTCAAGTATCAGAATTTTGAAAGCTTAAATGTTTACAGAACGAAACACTAAGTGGACCCCTTCTTTTCACCTCAAAATCAAGAAAGTTGAAGTGTTTAACTAAGTGGACCCCTTCCCTTCCCTCAAGCATCAGAATTATTAACGCTCATGTTCTTGCAAGAGGAAGGATAAGAACATAAGAACATAGGAGTCTGCAAGAGGCCAGTAGGCCTGTACGAGGCAGCTCCTCTGAACCTAAGCTCCCGTGAAGCTCCCGTGTATCTAAGTGGACCTATTTCTCCTCAAGCTGATGTGTTTACAAGAGGAAGAACTAAGTGGACCCCCTTTCTCGCCACAACCTCAGAATTACAAAAACCGAGGTGTCCACCAAAATTCTAAACTTTGTTTATTTTCGTCATATTTTCCTGAATTGGTTACCAAGCTTATTCGCTCCACTTTTGTATTTATTTATTTTTAATTTCGCCATTTTTCAAACTTTGAAACAATCTTGGTAAGAGTTCCTTTCCTTCTATATTTAGAAGAACCCCTTCCTGCATCACATGTCAGATGTTTCAGAAGTCTAGAAAACTTTAAAGATATCATTAAAACTGAAGTCATCCGAGGCTTGAATTTGCAGCCTTTTATAGACATGTGCGTCACTAACATTGCCAAAGAACATTGCGCACTCACTCATTGAAGACATTTTACCCTCCTTTACCTCCCGCACACTAGCTCCCCTAATCACTGCTCACCTGACGCCCACGATAAAAAAAAATATTGATAAGGACTCCGATTAGAATGAGCGAAGGGTCTTAGTTCTCGCTATTTATAGACGTGTGCGTCGCTAGCATTGACAAACAACAGTGTGCAGTGCTCCCAGGTGTTTCTACTTCCTCTGGTTAGCGTATTTTAGCTCCCCAGGACATGTCTACCTCACAAGACGAAAACCCCAACTCGCCCATCTCTTGGTTCGCGGCACACCGTCACTTGGCTGTGCCGCTTCTCCCCTGCTCCAATTCCCTCTCACTTTCTATCTTGTTAGCATCGCGGGACCCATCTTCCCCCGTTCTGAGAAACCTGCTATTTCGCTTTATCTGCTAAGTCCCCAATACTCATCTCGTCAGCGGGCCGCCGAGGGGGTCTATCATAACAGCGGGCAGACTCCCCCGACACCTGCGTCCCGCCGAGCTCTGAAAGGTGGCGTGTGTGGCGGGCGAGGGGACGCTGCGGGCCGCTCCTATTGACAACTAAAGCTAGACCCACCGCGCCACCCCGGAGGGTTTTCAGCGCCCACACTTTGATGTATTACTTAATCTCGCAACATTAATGCAAAAAAGGCACTAGAATATATTAATAACGGCGATAATATAAACTATCATACATTGAGCATAGAGAATATTTAATCAGCATTTTGAGCACTCTCCATAAAATATGTGTTCCTGTATTAATTTTGTAACGTCCACCAAAGCCCGTATCGGTTGAGCAGCGAACTCATGTGATCATGCAGCGCGTAAAAGAAAAATGTAACCTAAAGTAAAACTAAAATAAACTCAGAACATGACGATTAGAACAGCAGGACATAACAGAGAGCACCACGACAATTATTTGTTTTAAAGGTTTTCGCACATGTTTCTATGGGGGTTGTTATTTCGTATTTGTGGCTTGGGGAATTAAGACTGGATGCTCTTCATTATCACATGCGGTGACACTCGGATTCGACCCGCTTCGCCCTAGCTCGTAATTGGCATGACTTGACGCTCTACCCCACTAAACCTTCACGCCCCACCAAACTAGACTAAGCAGACTGCATCAAACAACACATCATATAACCGAGCAGCTTTAATTGACGAGAAAAGAATATATCATAAACTGAGTAGGTAAACTTTGACCATGACGCGCGAGGCAACGAAACACACAACAAAATGCTGCGCTGAATCTAAAATTTACAACAAAATCATATTATTACACAGGACGTACAGCCGCAACGCAGCGTCTCATTTGGCTCCGGGTCGAGATACCGCAACACCTAAATCAGCAGGACAGGTAATTTAGTTTTAGATTACCTGTTGGAGATGAGTACGGAAAGGACCCAAAGATTTGTCCCTGAAAATATCTCTTAAACTAACCAAAGTCGTTCCTTTGCACTATAGACTAAAGGCAATACTTTTTTAATGCACTCTAGGTAAATGAAAGGAAGGTGACGACAGTAATATTAAAGTATTGTTGGTCATCTGTAAATATGGTGTGTGTGTGTGTGTGTGTGTGTGTGTGTGTGTGGTGTGTGTGTGAGAGAGAGAGAGAGAGAGAGAGAGAGAGAGAGAGAGAGAGAGAGAGAGAGAATGGCGGGAACTAATGCATGTCGAGTTGAAATTGGACGTCAGGGGCGCCTCAATTTATGAGTCACGCAGAGGAGGAGAAGGGGGAGGAGGAGGAGGAGGAGGAGGATGTACTGAAGAGGAGGAATATGAGAGGACGTATACTAAAGGGCAACATGAGCTTGGTAGGGTGGTGTAGGGGGTCCACGACTTAGTCTTCTAGTACATGGTTCTTATTAGCACTCGATTTAGAGACTTTTTTTCTTGGTTACCGCCCCTACACCCATCAATAAATTATAAACCTATAAATAATAAGTCGGTGGCTGAGTGGTAGCGTGCCGGTGTCGCGTTCGGGAGATCCAGGAGGGACGTCGGTTCGAATTCTGGCCGGTACACAGCTGGGATTTTTCAGTCACCGCCGAGTGGCCTAAGACTACCCACATGCTGCCCTGAAGACCACCTACCAACCCGGACTCTAGATAACCTCTTCAAGGAGAGGCTCAAAGATGATTTCCGGGGGGCAGTATGAGCCAATGCAAGATGGCGCCACTATAAACACTCGCCTGCGCCACAACGGGCTGGGCCGACCATCAGGACCCACCAGTGAGGAAGCCTAACAGCGCAATAGGCTGCGATGTAAAAAATTAGAAAATAAATAAGTAAAAATAAAATAACGAGTACTAGATTGGGAAGCAACACACTATACCCCGAACTAGAAACAGATGTCTAACTGTGTCACGATGGTTATACATAAACAAATCGGGCTCCGTCAGGAAGAGACTGAAGGGCATTGTTCTACTATTGCTGCATCAGGAGGTAAGTTAACAGATGTATATATTTATCTCTTATGTAACAGAGGATGGAATTCAGTTAGTTTTGCTTTTCACAGCGTGGACACCTTGCATCACGTGTTAGGTTAGGTCATGTCAGGTCAAGCAAAAATAAACTAGCTTCTCCACTTTCATATGCTTGGAGGTTTTGAAATATCCTCTGTTCAGCTTTTTTCCCCCTTCCCACGACTGCCTCTGACGTTGAAAACATCTATAGCACTACTAATCTGCAAAACACTTTCTCTCATTTTTATTTCTTTTACTTTATGTGTTAAAATGAATATCTATTTTTTGTTTGTGAGTGCGAATGCAAATTTGGCACCCGGCTTGCCTTCCCTACCCTTGAAAAAAGTCCGCACAGTTTAAGGCAACGCGTGTATTCCGTGCGGTGTTAGTCTATTTTTATATTATGTTACAGTGTCGTGTATTACTTTCATTAATACACATTTTTACGCGGGGGTATGGAACTACAAAAGAAGCGCTGCCTATTTTATTAACTGTTTCCGGAACTAAATATTTTGTAACAGTAATGTTAATAAAAATAACACGGGGTAACGAAACGTAAATTTAAACAGATGCATTTTTTATGTCTCATATAGCAGAAGAGGATACTCAGTTTTTTTGTTTGTTTGTTCGTTTTATTTAGTTAAACCGCAAATGTGTGACGTCAGAAACAATGACTGCCGCAACACACACACACACACACACACACACACACACACACACACACACACACACACACACACACACACACACACACACACACACACACACACACACACACACACACACACACACACACACACACACACACACACACACACACACACACACACACACACACACACACACACACACACACACACACACACACACACACACACACACACACACACACACACACACCTGACATCACTAGGCCTTCCGCCATAAAGGGAATATAGTGTTCGTCCATTAACTCATTCATTACACGGCGCCCATTGTGCTTACTGCGATGACTGACGTAATGTGATGGACACGGGCTCTAGTTTTTATTTCCACGGCTATTTTTCGTCGGAAGGCAGGAGCGGAATGCACTTTCGACAACGATGGAACTCAACTATACTGATAAACCTACATTTGCATTTTATCGTCTTTAATAAGCAACATATTTATGGGTAGTCCTATTTGTTTTTGTTCGGTTCCTGTTTGTTTTTTCCTTCATCGTAAAAACAAAATTATCGAAAGCCTTTGATAAGTTGCAGCGAGTGAGCCCTTAAAGATGAAACACTCGACTACGTTTCGTTACGTTTGCAGGAAATGAATGCCATGAATTCACCAAGAATAATAGGTTATCTGCTGCATATAAACCAAGAGCATTAGTACATCTGTAACGATCTTATCATTAATACTATTTAGCCTGCTATGAATTTACTATTAGCATAATCAAATATGTAGCAAATTCAAAGATAAATTATTAACTTTCTTTGAAGTTACGAAAGTGTATTTAAACTGCTACAAATATGTAGATAATACTACATAACGTGTCACGAATCAATCAATAATACTGTACAATGTGTCGTGAGTTTGTTAGTAACATTATTTAGCTTGCTATAAGTGTACCATGAATGTTATTTAACCTCATATGAATCAGAGATAACTTTCACAAAACGCAGCTCAGCTCTAGATGGCCGACGGTGTTGTGTCGACCGCGACTCAGTCTTGTTTTTCTTGCATAACACTAATACATAATGTAATGAGTTGTGTTTATGTTAACTCCAAAGATCATGTGTGTGTGTGTGTGTGATATATATATATATATATATATATATATATATATATATATATATATATATATATATATATATATATATATATATATATATATATATATATATATATATATATATATATATATATATATATATATATATATATATATATATATATATATATATATATATATATATATATATATATATATATATATATATATATATATATATATATATATATATATATATATATATATATATATATATATATATATATATATATATATATATATATATATATATATATATATATATATTTGTCAGTGTATTAAGCCTTTGCTATACTCTCTTACTCCAGTAAGGCCTTCATAGGTGACCTGCGCTTCTACTTTTGATAGGATTAGTGGAGCGGAGGAGCTGAGCGAAATGGAGGAGCGGTGCGAGGGTCTCCTGGCCGCGGGATAAGAGGCGCCGGACCACCTGACGCTCCCTGATAGACGGGGACGTGTCGCGCTGAGCGCCTTGAGGTGTTGGGAGGGGAGGGAGCGATGGCGCGGCACAAACTATTCAGGGAAACTCATTCAAATATAAAATGAAAACGGTGGTGGTGCTTTTCACTCCGGCTTAAAGAAATATTACAATGGGCAGCACGTACGTTGCGACTAGAGAAATAATATAATAATTCAGACACAGTCGCTCACAAAACTATATTTTAATGTGTGGTGACAAGGATGGACTACTGAACAGAATGAAACACCTGCTGCCTCACCATTTGTCTCGGCGGCACTGGTGAGCGAGTCCAGCCACTCTGGGCGACGCTGCTGATGAGTAATAACGCCGCCATATTAACTGGACACATTTACTGATATTAGTTTGTCATCTCACGCAACAAGTCAAATATCATCATCCATTATCTCAAAATGGAGAGTAAATTATTATAAAGACAGTTTTGGGGGCTGCTGTGCTGTACATCGAAGTATTGAGTGAGGAGCGAGCACGGCGCGTCACAAATAAATATGCAAGAAGCATTTACATTTCATCGGGAAAACGGAAGATGTATCTCTCAACATGAATTTAAGAACAATCACACCGTATGGTAGGTATGTGATAACTTTGCTGTAATGTCAATCATTATCAATGTAATGATCTACTTAAATTATATAAAAATGTGAGTCTCTTTACGAAAGTCTCTTTTACCGCTTCCCACATAAAAAAGAAATAGATTTTATAATACTTAACGGAATCAGTTACGAATATTTACCTTCTCATATTTGTTCAATTTCAAAAGCATAAGGGGACTTGAGATCTGAGAGTTGAGAACGTGATTCGTGGTTCTCCTGTCCCCATCTGGCGACAAAGCCTGCAGCAATTGTGTCACGAACTGAACTTGAAAAGACAGCACAGAATACTTTTCCATAGTAGTGATGCCCTGTTACTGTATAGTAATAGTAACTCGGTGGTAGTAGTAGTAGTAGTAGTAGTAGTAGTAGTAGTAGTAGTAGTAGTAGTAGTGTAGGCGGTGGCTGAGTGGTTAGCGTGCTGGGCTCACATTCACCGCGCCATGGACAACGTCGGTTTGAGTCCCCACGCTACCACCTGAGATTTTTCAGTCACCACCGAGTGGCCTAAGACTGCCCACATGCTGTCCTGAAGACCACCCATCAACCCGGACTCTAGAGGAAACCGTCCAGTAAATCAAGAATGAGTTCCGGGGGGCAGCATGAGCCAAACAACTGGCGCCACTATAAAAAAATATTGCCTGCGCCATTACGGGCATAGGCCGACCATCTGGCCCCTGAAAAAAAGCCGACAGGCGCTATAGGCGAGGATGTAAAAAAAAAAAAGTAATAATACTGTTATATATCATCCAAATGTTTGTATTTATTATGACAATACTATTGCGATTTGTTGCATATTGTTTCCAACAGCATTCTGAACGCTACGTACCAAAGTCAGTTATATGTAAAATGGTATAAAATGAACAATAAATCATGGAGAAACTTTTTGTCTCATTTTGTACCCTTAGACTGATCACCAGAAGGAAATGCACCACGAAAGTCACCAGACTGCCACCAACTCTCCAACGCCAACAAGACTGTTTTACGGGCGGAGCGTTCCCAAAACAGAGACGTGTAAAGTCTACGGCTACATCCAGCCAATTTTTTTTATATTACTGATTCGTCCTCATGATGGGCAATGTCAACACCATGGGCGGTCAGCACCTGCCACAACCCGAGCTAATGCACTTCATGCTGCTTCTGAGTCGCTTCCTCAGCTACCTAACCAAATAAATATGATTCTTTTCTATTAAAGACTTATCCTACACACTATACAATTATCTATGTTTCCAGGATGAGTATTGAGCACGCCCCTTGTTTTTCATACCACAGTGAGTTTTTGTTTTCCTCACAATCCTTTAAACTCATCATAATTATCTTATTTTTTTAGAAACATGTGAGTACTATTATCACTTGAGTTTCATGATGTAAACCAGAACTGCCCATCTTGATTTAGAGTTTACAAATTGCAAATAAAATATAAACATACAGGCCCAAAGAGTGAGTGACTGACAGACAACCTTCACGAGAGCGAGGTAAGAATCTAGCCAATAAGGAGAGGCTAAAAAAACACTGTTACAGCGCCAGAGACGTACTTAAATAGAGTATAGGAAAGCAGAGCATGTACTAGTATTGATTTTGGGACTCGACAACAACCTATATTCTCATACAAACACACGGCAAGCAGTCAACAGCAAGGTTGCACGAGGCTGAAGAAAAAGAAGAAAAAAAAAACAGGACGATGGAAAACCTCCTCGGGCCGCCTCGAAGCCGCGTCCTCTCATCACTCTTGATTTCTCTTGGGGAGCGACGGATTTTTGTGCCTCAGATTGGCGCAGCGAGTGTGTTCGTGTGTGTGTGTGTGTGTGTGTGTGTGTGTGTGTGTGTGTGTGTGTGTGTGTGTGTGTGTGTGTGTGTGTGTGTGTGTGTGTGTGTGTGTGTGTGTCTGTATTTCCCAAACAATACTATAACTTAAGAAACGTAATTACACACAAGGGAAACAAAACATTATTGATATTATTAGTACCCAAGGAATGGGGATAATGGGGACCTTCCTTAGCCCCGTCCCATACTGCCTTAACCCACATCGCCTCACCTCGCCTCGCCTCGCCTCGTCTTGCCAATTCTCGCCTCGCCTCACCTTGCATCGCCCCTTCCCGTCCCGCCCATGCTCCAAAAGATAAGAAAGTTCCCGCCTTCTTCCCCTCCCCCCGAGCGCCCTCCTGGCAACCTCACTCCCATTTTACGAAAATCGCCATCCGTCACGGTCTTTTACCGGGCGGGGTTATTACCGGTCTAACACATGGCCTCCTTAATTCCTGCCTTTCACTCGTTGTCTCAGTTCCTTTCCCAGTAATGGCGACTCTTCCCTACACACTTGGAGTTTTCTCGCAAACTTTCAACAAAAGTATCGCTTAATCAGTGAAAACCCGTAAAAACAGGATTAATCACAATAGTTTGTATGCTGATGATCAGGAAGATTTCTCTCTCGCCAGCCAGGAGCACAACAGCTGAGTCGCCCAAAACTTTGGTGTAGCGCCGAGCACTGCCGACATTACCGTCCTGCCCGCCGCCGCCTTCATAACAGATCCTCAGAAAATACAGATGACTGCCTTTTTCTGCTTTCATAAGTACCCACGGCAAGCTGAGCACATTTAACTGTGTGTGTGTGTGTGTGTGTGTGTGTGTGTGTGTGTGTGTGTGTGTGTGTGTGTGTGTGTGTGTGTGTGTGTGTGTGTGTGTGTGTGTGTGTGTGTGTGTGTGTGTGTGTGTGTGTGAGATTGTGCGTAATTCACCACGGCCTGATCACGTGTTGGACTCGTAATCGCCAGCAGGTACCCTCCCGACATGAGCAAGTGCTCTTTATGTGTGTGTGTGTGTGTGTGTGTGTGTGTGTGTGTGTGTGTGTGTGTGTGTGTGTGTGTGTGTGTGTGTGTGTGTGTGTGTGTGTGTGTGTGTGTGTGTGTGTGTGTGTTTTCTCACATTGTTTAGTCGGCCCAACAGACAATCTTCGCTATTCTCTTGTTTTCGATTATCTTTCTTCGCTAAACAATAATATTCAGGCGTTAACTCTCCATAATAAGCGACGTGACTGGCGTCCCTTGTAAATGTACCACGTATTCAACATGATACATTCATATCCGTCTGCTAGGGACTCTGCCTTCCCATATATAATCCATCACAGTCTTAGCAATGCATGGAGCTGCTATAATAATTAACTTCGAGATACCAACTGATTCCCTCTGGCGTACCAGTTATAATGTCAACGTGAAATATTTGTTACGAGTCTTTGTGAGAAAGTTTTTTCTTGTCTATTTTACGAGGTAAAAGGTTGAGCCGAGTCCTCCCTCTCGCCGCCAAGGCCCCGCCACTCGAGGCGAGAAGCATGTGTGTTGGGGTGCCTTGCCACCACACTCACCTCTGCCGGCAACTGCAGGCAGAGCCAGTCACCCACGGGAACCTTACCTGGGGAGGAAGAAAAATACTCATTAAGAAAGTTGATTTGCTAACGAGCTAAACAATGGAACACATTCCTTAAAACGTAGTTGTTACAGTCTTAATGGAACGGAATAATTCCAGAGAATCATAAACTTTAGCGGCACTAAGGCGCTCCAATTGTAGCAGAATGCATATGAAAAATATACATTATCATAAATTCACCATTTGCGATTTCATATAAAAACACTCGCACACCAGGAAAATGTAAAAGAAAATAAGTAAAAAAAAAAAAAAATGTTTCCTTCCCTCCTGCCTCGAGCGGCGCGGGTCGGTCAGAGGGCTGGACAGGTCTCGGTAACGAAGCATTATAGCCGAGCAGAACACCCTCCCACCTGGGCCACCGACAGTGTTCCCAGCGCCCGACGCCTCGCCCCTCTTAGGCTGGATCGCTCTGTCTGTCCAGTCCAGAAATACGTACTTGTAATTATTGCCGAGGATGATACAACATAAGAAATTTCATAAAACTCCAAGACAGCAATCCAGTTCTCCTACAGAGTATCCAGATGGAGAGTATGACTGAAACAAACGTAATACGTGTGGGTTAGCCGTGGCTGGCAGGCCTGACAAGGGAGCAAGATGGTCAGCGGAGGTGGTGGGAGCAGGGAAGGGAGCGGCAGGCGGCTGAGGGGAGGCCTTATTGCATTAGTGACGAAGGGACGTGCTCTTATACCATTAATGTTTATAACTCGGGGATCAGAGTGAGATGTCTTGAACCAAACACCTGAACAGGTAAGGGAAATCGTAGACTGACTCGACCTGTGTAGCCAAACGAAAATCTTGACTTACGCAGTTTGTTTAGTTAACTGGTGCGGTGTGGATTGTTTCATTCGTAAAGGTTTCCTCATTACATGTATACTTCGCATGTTACAACACTAGGTGATACGCTAAATGAGAAAACCCTCATGTCTGACTCCTGAAAATATTCATTCAATTTAGTAATGAGGTTATTAGAACAAGGATGAGCAAGCTGATTATTCCACTCATAATGTTAATGGGGGAAGAGAGAAGGACACAAGCATATCTCCATGAACGCGATTTTCTCAAAGTTCACCGATATCATGTACAAATGACATGGAGATAACACCAACAGAATTACAGACTCAAACTGGGTGACCTTTACTTTCAAGCCAATAATCTATCAAGAGCATAATATATATAGACAAGTAGGTAGAATATCACATTAAGGTCATCGATGATAATGAGCCCAACTTTTGAAACAAAACTAAAGTAAATTCCCTTCCCTATTCAATCACATATATCGCTCAAATTTTGCATGCAGTGTATTCGCGGTGGACTCCTATAGCATCAAGAGAACTTCAACCAGGAGATAAAAAGAGGGAACAGACGAAAAAGTGGAATCAAAAGAAAACTAAAACATAGCCCTTTAGAAAATCAGTAAAGGAGAGTTAGTGGCTAGCAGGAAAGCAGATGAACTGAGGAAAATATACAAGAGAAACTATAACGGTGTGAAAGGTCAACAGTGACTTCCTGAGGCAGAAAAAAAGTGCTGTAGTAGGCGTAGTAGTAGTAGTAACTGTAGAGGGAATGAGTAGAAACGGAGAGAATAGTGGCAGAACGTATCGAACGGAGGGTGGGCGGGTGTGGAGGTGGATAGAAGTTATAGAAAGGAAATAGTGTGGTGACAAATGAGATGAGGCCGTGCAGGAGGAAGAGGAGGAGGAGGAGGAGGTAGCAGAGAAGCAGAAGAGAGCGACACAGGCTATCGGGTGTTGGATATGTGGGTGGGTGGATGGGTGGCTGTATTAAGTGATGTATTGGGGACTTCAGGCGGTTACGGTGCCGGTAGTGTTGTTTTGTGTGTGGCGTGAACTCGAGGTAGTGTTTGCCGGGACGGGGCGTGGAGGGCAGAGGGTGTGGCGAAGGTGTTGTGTTGTGTACTTAAGGCTATATTGGCGAGGCGGGGTGAGGAGGGGCAGGTCGGGGTGGGGCAGAGTAGGGCCGAGGTGCGTTGTGTTGCTGTGTAGCGCTGATCGGGAGTCGATGGCCTTTTGTTAACACGGAAAAATACAAGTTCAGAATGGCACTCCCCGGGAAGGGCTAAAGGTTTGGGCTGCCGTCTGTATCGAGAGAGGAGGTGGAGGAGGGGGGAAGGAAGGGAGGGAGAGAGAGAGAGAGAGAGAGAGAGAGAGAGAGAGAGAGAGAGAGAGAGAGAGAGAGAGAGAGAGAGAGAGAGAGAGAGAGAGAGAGAGAGAGAGAGAGAGAGAGAGAGAGAGAGAGAGATAAAAGAAAAAAGAAATAAAGTGAAAGGATAGTAAAAATAAAAATGATAGAAAGACACACTAAAAGAAAGAAAGACAAGAAAGAAAGAGAGAAAACAAAGCTATAGACCAATCAGTACATAAAACTAAACACTATTTCCAATTATTTTCTTTTTTTAGCTATAATTTCCATCCCAATTAGAACCTTGATTGAACACCCACACACACACACACACACACACACACACACACACACACACACACACACACACGCGCGGGCCTGGTCTTGCCGTGCCATCACCAACAGGTGCATTTCCCTCACCTGACTTTTTTTTTTTTTAGTTAATGGACTGAAGAACTTTTAATTAGGTTCCCAAATTAACTTCCGTCCACCGCAACGACGCACAAATCAGTACCGCAAAAGCCTCAGTCACCGCCTCCTCCTCCTACTCGTTAATTTGCCTCCTCCTCCTCTTCCTCCTCCTCCTCTTCATCCTCATCCTCATCATCATCGTCGTCTTCTTCTTCGTCGTCGTCATCGTCTTCCTCCTTCTCCTAGTCTACCACTACATTTTCCTTCTAATCCTCCTCCTCGTCCTCCTTTGCCTTCGTTCTCTTTGTCCTCCTCGCCCTCCTCCTCGTCCTCGTCCTCCTCCTCCTCCTCCTCCTTCTCCTCTTCCTCCTCCTCCTCCTGCCTCCACCCATCATCAAATCATGTATATTTTATTTGCCATCTATTCAATTCCCCAACTCGCAAAAAACGCACAAACTATACCATGTTTACTTCTACTAAAAAAAAAAAAAAGAGGAATACCATCGAGTGAAAATATAAAAAAATCTGCTCTGGACCCTCGAGGCTCATCTCTTTGTGAGTGGTGGGCGTGAAAAGCGGCGACCCCCCCCCCCCCTCGGGCCCCTTTGTGTGTGTGTGTGTGTGTGTGTGTGTGTGTGTGTGTGTGTGTGTGTGTGTGTGTGTGTGTGTGTGTGTGTGTGTGTGTGTGTGTGTGTGTGTGTGTGTGTGTGTGTGTGTGTGTGTGTGTGTGTGTGTGTGTGTGTGTGTGTGTGTGTGTGTGTGTGTGTGTGTTAATCTTATATAATTGTGATTTATATGTGTGTGTTTTAATTAACCTCAACTGTCTGTACTTGTTTGTATATTTTTCCCCCTGTCGTACTTTCCTGTATCTATATTTTTTTCATTCAAGTACTTAAAACATGAGTATAAACGTATTTCACAGAATTTAGTTTTCAAAAGCATTCTTAGTATGTCTGTCGTTCCTGTCAATGTATCTATATCTATCTATCTATCTATCTTTCTATTTATCTATGGGGTGTCCTTTTCGGTAATAGTATAAATGTGTGATGGTCCAAACAACATTTCCAAAGTCAAAAAATCCCGCCAACAACATCCAGGAGGCAGGAGCACCGCGGGTAAGGGAACATCGCGGTTAGTTTAGCGTTACACGAGGGGAATGATGTGGCAGGAAAAGTGTGTCGAGTCCATTGGCGCGAGCACTCCTGTGATGAGGGGCGCGGCCTTTGTGGCGCGAGATGAACGGCGGACGCAACAATGCACGCCACAACGGAAAGCAACGCCGCGCCAGAGATCCTTTGAGTCTGGCGCGGAAAGTTTGCGTTGTCTGGCATATAAACCACGGCGGGGATCGTGCTGGGGCTGGCGGGGGCTGGCGGGGGCTGCGGCGTCCTGTGCATGATTCAAGAGAGCGGTAAGGAAAGTTGGAGGTATTAGGATATTCTCATGTTATTCAACCAAATCTATGTTCTTTAAATATAAACTATGGCGGATTTTAGAGCTGTGAGGGCAGAAGCTACATCCTGAGGAACGATATGAGAATGTAATACTCAAAGTTCACGGTATTGGATGATTAATGCGTTGTACAAAGTCAAGTGAAATTACATATCAGGACACTTCTCCCGAAATTGACCTATCTTTCGGCCACTCCTCTAACTCTTTATAGGAGCAGTGAGTAGCGGGCTTTTTTTCACATTTGTTACCTTTTTTTATGCCCTTGAACTGACTCCTCTGCCGTAAAAAAAAAATAATAATAATAATGCAAGAAACGAAGGGGCTTGTGCCGGTGTCTGAAGCTGCTCCGTCATGTCTCAGCGGAGGTAATGTGATAGCGCCGCCTGATAACAACATAGGGATGGAGCCACGCACACAGACACACACAACAACGAAACAAGAGGCAATACATGAGGTCTTGGTGTCCTTGCCGTCCGTTCTCTCCACAGTGTCACGGCCGGAGAGACAGATGTCCAATGCAGGTGTCTCGTAACAAATCAATCATCTCTCTCTCTCTCTCTCTCTCTCGTTCGTTAAAACAGAGGAAGTTTTGCATATTCTCAAAATTTTCGGTATAATATAATTTGGCGTCATTCAGCAGCTGTCGGGCCGCGCCTCACGCAAGTCAAGGTGGCGACTGTGTGACGACCCCCCGCCACGCACACGTCTCAGGGTTTGCAGTGCTTTGAAGGGGAACGTGAGTCACTTCCTGTAGAAATATATTCCATTTAGATGAGTCCATGACCACAAAAAGTTTAAAAAAAAATAAAATCTTCCTTTCATGCTTAAGACGAACCAAAAGAAGCCACATGTACACAAGATCACAACAATGGCGAAACATGAAGCGAAGGTATCGTTTCCTGGTAGACTAATTATTTTGAACACTTGCTACCTGACAGGAACGACAATATTCAGCACATGCACGACACACATCTGGTACACGGTTGCCAGATTATCGTACTCAGAGCATAGTATTTACCGGTTTCTGACGCCTAACTATTGCCAGGACACATCAGGAATTAACTATTTTAACGATAAATATAAATGAATCTCGTTATTGGGGACCAGGAGATAGATTTGGGGTCGGAAGTCGGTATATATAAGAGGCTGAGTTGATCTGGTATTATACTTTTCTTGCTGAAGACAAACCAAAGGAGGCCACACGTATACAAGAATACAATACTGAACAAACATGCAGCAAAAGAATCGTCTCATCGTAAAGTTATAATTCCTAACATAACAGGAAAGACAATATTCAGCGCATGCTCGACACACAGCTGGTCTTGTGCAGGTATCACTAACCAGGTGAGCTGCGGCCCGCCTGTTGTATCGCCTCCTCGGCCACGTCAGGCACCCGAGTGTAAGGTTCCCTCCTCACAGACTCGGGTGACTAACGAGCTGCTCACGGCGCGGGCACCTCACTGCTCGCCTTGCCTTCCCCTACGTGAGAACCACCATCAATACAGTCGTCTCCATTACCGTATGCTCTCCCCTTCTACCTACACCTGCACCTCCATCGCCATTTCCAACACTACCATCACCAACACCACCGCAGTCACCTCCATTACCCTCTACTCTCCCCTTATACCTCCATCTCCAACATCACCATCACCATCACCACCACCACCACTGCCACTGCCACGACCTCCTCCTCCTCTTCTCTTTCTCGTCTCATTTCTCCCGCTCCTCCTCCTCCTCGTCCTCCTCCCGCACGGCAGTGGGTTAGCTACACCAATGCCTTGTCAACAGCGACAAAAAACAATTTATACAAGTATGAACACGTGCCCAAACGTTTGTGGTTTCCTTAGTGACTGATTTATTTTTAATGAGCGTCTTTTCATGACCTATACACAGATTTAATAGCCAAGAATATTATCGCAATAACGTTAACAAGAGGCAAAAGAAAACGTCTCGGTGAAGTTTGCGCTGAGAGCAATTAAATGTCTTGCTGCTCCTTTGATCTTTGCGCTGCGTTACAGGCAGCCACACATGCTGAGGGAACGCTCATATACTGATCATTATTAGAAACACGCACAACAACAAGCGTTCCCAAGTCATAAGATGAAGAAAATGAATAATATACGGACACACGACGATAACGGACATGGCCTCATCAGTTATTAAATGAGTAAAGAGAATTCAATATTTCCTTGTAAATCCTTCAGTGTGTTAGTGAATAATCTATAGCAGTTCCTGCAGCTCGGGAGACAGCGGCGTGTGGCGACGACGCGGCGCACCTCGCCTGTCTTGCCGTCATCGCCGCCGCCCAACTCGCCGCCACATCAAGGGGCCCAGAGCTGACTTGATGTCGCCCAGATCACTCGCCCGAACGTCAACAAGACGCTCACACTCGCATCCACGACTCCATCATCTCCTTAGCCTGCACAATCCGGCCTAAGGAGCTCAATGCCTTTCCCATCGACTCTGCTTCCATCTCGACTGTCCTTCATCTTCGAGAGCGTTCGCTCAATCCTCGTTCGCCTTTACAAGCGAAAGAAGCCCCTCGAAGCCGCTGGCGGCGGGCAGCGGACCACTCCCGAGATGGAGGAGGACGCCAAACACTCCGGCGGCGGACGGCCCTCACGGCGCCCCGACCCAAGGAGGAAGATCTCCAGCAGACCCGGCGGCCTCAGATGTATCCGACAGACCATCAACATAATCAAACACATATGGAAAGCCTTTTCGGAAGGATGATGTTTTTTTCATCCGCATTTGTTTGGTATAACCCTTCAAAAAGTTATTTTATCTAGTGTTTATCATAAAAAAAAATGAAATGCCCAGTACTTGTAGCCAGTGGGCCCTCAACGAAAATGGTTTACCCAAACTCTAATTGAATTTTGATGATCAAAGGCCGCTGGTCGGGGACGCGGCACCGTGGCGCGCCGTGCCGCGGGTCAGGCCCGCAGCGCCGCCCAGCCCAGCTCCCACCCAATGCCTCCTCCCCCTACCTCTCCTCCTCCTCATCCTCCCCTCTCTTCCTCCCTGCCCGCCCCACTGCTCGCTGGATGATTGACTAATGTTGCTAAGCCTCACCTAACTATCACAACACTATAATGCTGCTGTTTCAACATGATTACTGAATAAAAACAGCGCGTTTAGTCACACTGAAATAATCATTTTGCAAAATAAAAGCGAAATAAATGTGTAATGTGTTTCGTCTTTTCCTCTCCATTTTTATAATGTTTTTTTCATACCTCTGACGTGTGGCAATAAGTAAAGAGAATTCAATATTTCTTTGTAAATCCTTCAGTGTGTCAGTGAATAATCTATAGGAGTTCCTGCAGCTCGAGAGACGGCGACGCGTGGCGGCGACGCGGCGCTCCCCGATTGTCAGCCGCTGACGCAGCACGAGCTAGTCTTTCCATAGATGATCAGACGATGTTTAAGTTGACCACTCAGATCGAAACAATGTTACTACCGCACATTCACAGGGAACAGGTATTGGGTGTTCTAGGAGTAAAGGTCCATTCATGGAATACGCCCACAAGCTAAACTATAACCCATAAAAAAATATAAGACAAATATAAGATAAATACGACGAGAAGTAGACCCAACAAAATAACTTACGTTAACCGTTCAACCATGCTCGTGTCTCAGCACTACGCATAACACTAACAACCGGCAGTGGCTTCAGACAGCTCTGAACACCACTGTTTCTTGTAGGCAAACGTGCAGCGACCAAGACAAATGGATGAATGACGCAGCTGGATAAAGCCGTCGCTGGATATGAACAATGGCGCACAAAAAAGTTTGAATAATGCAACGCGACACCAAAACAACGGCACAAAGTTTGAATGATGCAGCAAGGAACTACACGAACAAGAACACTTTATGGTGCAAATATGTCAAAGGTTAATTGATCGAAGGTGAAGCGAAGAAGCGGGGAAAAAAGCAGGAAAAAGAAGAACAGCAACCAGAAAATGGGAAACAAACAATGAAAAAAATACACAGAATAGAAAACAAAAACATGTGAAAAAGAAAAGGAGATAAATAAAGAACTATATAAAGGACAATAGACGGCATAAAACAACTGAAACAAAAATAGATGTATAATGAAAACAGTAAAAAAAAGTAATAACGACAATGGAGATGATGAAAAAGGAAACAGATAAAAACGGTAAAAAAAAAAGAAACCAATAACGTCCACACAGAACCAAAATGTAATAAAAAAAAGAAAATATGAAAAAAAGCAATTACGTAAAAAAAGAATAGGAGTCAAGAAAGAGAAGCTCAGCGACGAGCCTCCAGGACCAGGAACCCAACTAGACCGAGGGATGCGAGGCCTGCCGGGAGGGAGAGAAAAAAAAAAAGAGGAAAAAAAAAGGGAAAAAAGTAAAGAAATTGAGATACATAATAGCAATAAAACAGTCGGACAATATTTCTCCGATCATGAACGAGCAGATACCGAGAAGAGGAAGAACATGAGAGGATTAGGAGGAGGAGGAGGAGGAGGAGGAGGAAGAGGAGGACGAGTAAGAAAAAGGAGGAAGTGTACAAAGAAAAGAAAAATTAGATGAGGAGAAACGAGACAGGAAATGAGAAAAGAAAAAGAAAAAAGGAAGGAAAGGCACAAAGAAATAAATAAATCACACACTCACACACACACACACACACACACACACACACACACACACACACACACACACACACACACATCCACCGCCACACACAAATCACACACACACATATCCAAGAAAGGAAGACTTCAAACAAGCTCTTGGGAACTGATTTACCAACACACACACACACACACACACACACACACACACACACACACACACACACACACACACACACACACACACACACACTCTCGTCCTGATCCACGCCTCAACACACACACTCCCAGCCTTCTCGCGCCCTGCCAATCCACCCTCTCTCTCGCAGCACACAAAGGCATTCACTCTCCGACGCCCATCTCCCCTATAATAGCCTTTCCGCCAACACTACACATTCGCCTACTGCAGGTCCTCCACCCCCTTCCAAATTAACTTGCCTCCCTTGTCCCCTGTCTCCTCACATACACGACCATGCACTGAAACATTCACTCCTCCTCCCTAATCCTTACTAGAATTGTCTTTCCTTTAACACTAAACATCCACTTTCTGTAGTTCAATCACACCGCCAACCTAACATTATTTGCCTCCCTTGCCCCCTGCGTTCATCTCCTCCATACACTGAAATATTAACTCTTGGACGCTAATCAGTACTATAATTCCTTTTCTGTTGACACTACACATCCATCTTCAAATCCACCATCTTCCATATAATTACTACGAAGCTAACTTTTGTCTTTCTTACCTCCTGCCCTAAGTCCTATGTCTCTCCTCCATGCGCTAAAACATTCACTCTTCTTCGCTAATCATAACTATAGCAGCCTTTCTTTTAACACGAAACACCCACCATCTTCCATATAATTACTATGAAGCTAACTTAAATTGCCTGTCTTACCTCCTGCCCTAAGCCAAAGTCTCTCCTCCATGCGTTGAAACATTCCCTCTTCTTGGCTAATCTTTAATATAACAGCCTTTCTTTTAACACTCAACATCCACCTTCTGCAGTTCAGTCACCGCCAACCAAACAACTTGCCTCCCATGTCCTCTGTCTCCTCGCATCCAGGTCCTTTACATCATACACTTAAAACATTCACTCCTTGGCGTCGATCCTTACTATAAGAGCCTGTCTGATAACATTACACATTCTCCTACTGCAGTTCAATTCCCCTTGTCTCATGTCTCCTCGTATCCAGGTCTTTTTTTTTTCATCCTCTCATCCACTGGAACGCACTCCAAACCACTCACCCTTGCCCTTATTTGTTTTCCGCTCCAACTACTGTACAGGATTTATGTATTATTGACGTGACGTAAGTTTTCAATAATATATAACAAAAACATTTTTATGCGCAATTTCCGAGAGACACTCCACAATGCGTGAAATCCATATCTTTTACAATATTGATAAATATTTCAATACTCTGTATATCTGTGCAAGCCAATAGAGAGGTACATCGATCTAAACTTGGCTACATAAAGTAAATTCGCGACTCCTTGTGAAAGACTCGCAATATAGGAAGAATATGACAAAACACAAAGAACTAAAGTGCTACTCTTTTAATTTGATTGGTTCTTCGTCTGTCTCCTTTCCCGAAAAAAACAAAGAATAGCTGACTGACCCTCTCTTCCCTAAATGCGAACCTCCATTCATTGTAAGCCATCGCTGTATTTAAAAACACGAACTAAATCGATACTCTTTTATCCTACTGTTCTTGTTTTTTGGTCTGTCGTCTTTACATCAAAAACAATAAGAAGAGGTGACTGACTTTCTGCTCCCTAAATGCGAACCTCCATTCAATGTAACCCATCGCTGTAGTTAAAAAAAACGAACTAAATCGATATTCTTTTAACCTACTGTACTTATTTTTTGGTCTGTCTTCTTTACATCAAACACAATAAATAAGAAGAGGTGACTGACTTTCTTCTGCCTGAACGTGAACCTCCACTCCCTGTCACCCGTCGCTATGCCTCTGTCCCGCGCCTCCCACACCCAATACGTCGCCCGCTTCACCCATGCAGCCCGGTCCCTCGGCGCCTCAATCTATGCACTTGAATTCCCCGTTGACAATAAGGCGCGCGTGAGCCCTGCCTCGTTCTCATCATCCCCAAGAACCAGGTCAATAGGGCATCCCTGCCATCCCTGCCATCCCTCTATCCCTCATCTTCCATCTCTTCCCAGTTTCCTCACTCATTCCATCTCTGCTTCTCTGATTCGCTCTCTCAATCCTTTTCCTCTCTCTCACTTCATTATCATTATTCCCTCGCTTTCTCTCCTTCACTCTCTCATTCCATCTGTTTCTCTCATCCACTCTCTCCCAACCTTCTAACCTCTTTCGCGTTAATTCTCTCTCTCTCTCTCTCTCTCTCTCTCTCTCTCTCTCTCTCTCTCTCTCTCTCTCTCTCTCTCTCTCTCTCTCTCTCTCTCTCTCTCTCTCTCTCTCTCTCTCTCTCTCTCTCTCAACTATTTTCGTTCTAATTATGGCTTCTCTTCTCCTCAGACTCCTCGCCACACTTAATCTATCTCCCTTTTCCATTCCTTCACATTTCCTATCATTCCCTTTTTCCTTCTCTTTCTACATGCTTTGCTTTCATCTTGTCTTTCCTTCTTAATAATTCAATAACTATTTTCCTCTATCTCTTCCTCCTCTCACTCCATCAATACTACATGATCTATCTCTTTACCTTGTTCTATTTCAATTACTTTCATTCCTTATCTTAATGTTTGCCACTTCTATCGCCTGACTTATCATTTATTTTTCCATTCCAATAACTTTACCCTTCTATTTTCCTTCATTTCTTTTTCTTTTAACTCTATTTCTACTTCGCATTTTGTCTCATTTTACTTCACTTCCTTTCATTCAGCTTCCTTTGCCTTCCTGTTTCCTTATCTTAATTACCTCTCTCTCTCTCTCTCTCTCTCTCTCTCTCTCTCTCTCTCTCTCTCTCTCTCTCTCTCTCTCTCTCTCTCTCTCTCTCAGCTATTCCTTCCATGTTATTCATTTCCTCTTTCCGCTTTTCTTCACCTCATTCCGTTTGTACCAATTTCCTTCCCTCATTTCATCTCTTCCCTTCTGACTTTAATCCTCTTTACACCTTCCTCCATCATTCTTCTCTCTCTCTCTCTCTCTCTCTCTCTCTCTCTCTCTCTCTCTCTCTCTCTCTCTCTCTCTCTCTCTCTCTCTCTCTCTCTCTCTTCATTATTTTTTTTGTCTGTCTTTTTCCATCGTGTCCCAATTTCCTTTGTGACCCGCTGTGTCCTTCAGTGTGTCTAATTTGCTGACTCACTTCACAGCACTGGCAACACACTGTACCGCTTGATGATGAAGAGGAGGAGGAGGAGGAGGAGGAGGAGGAGGAGGAGGAGAAGTAGGAGGAGGAGGAGGAGAAGGAGGAAGGTGATGACAATGATGGTAATGTGTGACGACGGATATTTTCTTCTTCTAAATATGAGTAGTATAAGTAGTAGTAGTAGTAGTAGTAGTAATAGAAACGACGACAACACCAAAAAATAAATATATAAAAAAAATAACAACGTAAACCCATTTTTTCTCCGCACACAGCTGGAGGGAGGAAGTAAGAGGAAACAAAGCAGATGACTTGTTCGAGAGAGAAGAGAGAGAAGAGAGAGGAGAGAAGAGAGAGAAAGGAGAGAAAAGAGAAAGACACACACACAGAGCTACAGAGAGAAAGAGAGAGACACAGAGACAGAAATACGTAGGCAGAGAGCAGCATTGAAGTGGCGTTGTGATGGCGGCCACAGCAAGCTCAGCTGATAACAAGGTTTTATACCGAACCTACTAGGCAAATCCCGTGCTAATGGCTGGATGGAGAGCAATAACGGAAGAGCAGCGCCGGAGAGAAAGTCCCTGCCGACCACTGCCTCGAATCAGGACTGTCCCCAATCAGGCCAAAGATGAAGTGAGTCGAGGGGCTTTATGCCGCCCACGAGTAGGACATGCAGACACCCAGACGAGGAGGAAGGTCACGGGGAGGCGCCTCAGCACAACATCCCCGCGTCCACAAGGCCTAAGTCATTTTTCAGCGATTTCCAGGTCTTTGTCTACATCAATTTTTCAGCATGTGACGCCCATTTTTGTACAGTTGCCTTCGTCATTCAGCGTTTGAGTGTTCTAGAATTGGCCTTTTCATTTCTGCCTAAATCTTAAGCCAAATGAGATAATGACAGTTCTTTTCTGATTTCCTGTAAAGTAGAAAATAATGACTTAGGCGGTTTGTTTGCCAAGGTGACGATATGCAAACGATATCAAGGCCGCAACGTCCAGTCCACGAACAGGATACCCGGACACCCAGACGAGGGAGGGAAGTCATGTGGAGTTGCCTCAGTATAACACCCACCCAGGTCCCCCAGTTTCCTCAGCTCCCCAAGTCCCCCAGGCCACCCAGCTCCCCCAGTCTATATCTGTCCCTGACCAAATCTTTTTCCTTCCTTCCCCTTCTCCTTTTTCCTCTTCCTTCTATTCTTCTCCCCCTCCCTTCCTCCTATCTATCACTCAGTCCATCTATATACTTATCCTTTTATCCATCTATCTATCTATCTATCTATCTATCTATCTACCCACCCAGGAGCTGAACTAACACATCGACGAGTCACCTCAGCACATCACCCCACGTCCCCCCAGCTTCCCCAGGTCCGTCGTGCACAGAGGTCACAATACCGAGGACTGTTTAATCATTAGCAGGTTCACGGAAGAGTCGCGCTTGGGTAACGGATAGTCACTTTGATAGAAATTAATCCATTTATCCGCCATGCTGTTAAGTGACTATAAATATCAGTGTAAATGCTCGGTGAAGGTCACGAGCCGCCTAACAGGAATACTACAGAAAGTCTTAAAGTATTTTCCATCGTCACACGGAGTAAATACGTGAATACCTGTTGCGTGTGTTGGTTTCTGAAACACTTGAAACTACTTAAATATATGTTAATAATTCGTTTTGCACTTAACGTTTTCATTTCCAGGCGTTTCAAGGTTGTCATCACATACAGCCAATCTTTAAGGCCTTCATAGTCAACTTAGAGTATCAAGCAAACATTTTGGATTTTTTTTTTTTTTTTTGGTCTTCAACTATTTCAGCCTTTATCCAGAGCACAGCGTCTCTCCCTCTGCTTGCCAAACACGTACTAATCTTCTATCAGATCCAGACTGCTTAGTTTTGCCACGCACGTTCTTCTCATACATATAAAAAGATAAGCACCAATAATAACTATACAAAATACCCCTTTGCAGCCAGGCCACTATTCTCTCTTTGAAAAGGGCTTTCATAGTTCAGTATGAGTGATGAAAATAAGGATGCAGGTGCTTATTCTAACTGATGTTGATGACCATGATTATTATTATGATGATGATGATGATGATGATGATGATTGTTATTATTATTATTATTATTATTATTATTATTATTATTATTATTATTATTATTATTATCAATAATAATAATAATAATAATAATAATAATAATAATAATAATAATAATAATAATAATAATAATAATGATAATGATAATAATAATAATAAAATGAATGACGCACTAAACCCCGGCAGCCGGGCCGCCGCCGACAATACCCGTAAAGATGAAGATTGCGGCGCGTCCTTGTCCTGGTGGCGGGTGGGAGGGACGGCTCCGGGGCGGGCCGCCCTCTCCCCGCCACGGCGTCAATATCCGGGGAAACAGGAGTCTCTGGTATGCATATTTGGCATATTTGCAAGCTACAGCACCAGGGTCGGCGACGTGATAGCCGGAAAAACTTGGTAAGCGATAAAGTTTGGGGAAACAGCCTTCAAATTTTTCAAGGAGAATCTTTGGTGGTGGTTGTGGTGGTGGTGATGGTAGTGGCGGTGGGTTGTCGTGGTGGTGATGGTGGTGATGTCAGCGGTGGTGGTGGTAGTGGCGTTACTTGTGATGGTGTTGGAACGCATTGTCGAGGGGTTGGCTGCGTTGGATATGATGGTGGACGAGGGGCGCCGGGGTGTTATCAGGAGGCCTAATGCTATATGTGTCTAAAGGTCACAGTAGGCCCGTCATTCCTGCACGTGGCAGCGGTCCTGGTCACAGCGACACACTCACAGCTCAGCGGAAAGACGTCCATCACTGCATTAGACACATCCCGCCCAGCGGGCCACAGCCGCTGCTGTGCGCTGGTGGGACGATCGTAAGCCACTCAGGGGCGATGGCAGAGCAGTGTTTTGAGCCACGCTGAGGCGCCGTGACTCCTGGATTGCTGCGGACGTCGTCGTCAGGAGTCACCCGCCCCGGCCTGGCGCGCCGTAAAAAGTGTCACCATATTTCTCTCCTTGAGTCTCGCGTGATAAACAACAACACTTTTCCTAAACACAAAAAGGACACCATGAAAGGTGTGAACAATACATTTCACTGAGCCGGAGAAAAAAAATACCCCGCCACCCATCTCTGTCAGACGCGCCATTGACCTCACATGTTTGGCCCCGGTTACCCTGGGAGCGGCCGAGGCATGGCACCCATACACGGCGGCAGGGCCCGGGGCGGCGCACCACTATGTCAGGCCGCAGCGAGCACCGACGCCCGCCCGTTGTATTTATTGCCGAGAAGAGATTGATTCCTTCACTCGTGACGTGGCCAGTCCCGCCGCTCGTCTGTCTTGTCGACACTCAGGGAACTCCTCCTCAGGGGCAGCGGCACACAGCGGCGTGTCTCGTCTCAAGCCTTGTCAGTGTGTGTTGCACGTCATGAACTACACCGGCACAACAGAAGAGAGCGACGAGTGGAAAATCATGTTTGACTTGCACGGGATCTTATAGCCTGTTGCATTTGCAAAATTTCAAAAAGTATGTTCCGTTCTTTATTGTAGTAAATAGATAAATGCTGATTCTAACGCCAGATGGGCTGAAAATGATTTTACAGTATTTAGAGTACGGTACAATCCCTCCCGATCGACACGCTTTCCACCCGTCCTTTAGTAACACACAGGGATTCACAGGGATGTAAGAATACAAAACGCCAAAAGCCCTAGACATAGCATCCCCGGAAACGTAGTTGTTCACTAACTCTTTTCATCATAAATAAGTACATCCAGCTTTCATTCAATATGTCCAATCATGGATGCATTAATTACATAATTATCTGCTAAGTTCGTTCCACTCTTGCACCATCCTCTTCGTGAACCAGTTATACCTACATGTATCTAACCATTTAATTCCTATTGCTGTGTGTCTTATCAAGTTTTCACTTTAGTCAATTTATTTCCAACACACTTTTAAATCTCTTCCACTCATTTGAAAACTTCGATTAAGTCACCTCGCAGCCAAAGTATTTCCAAAGAATGTAAGTTGAGCTTCTTAAGACTTTCTCTGCACGGTGAGCCTCTAACCCCTGGATCAATTTGGTCATTCTTCTTTGTACTGATAGGTGGGAATTTATTTCATCTCTCAACACCTGAACACCAGCAACACTTTTGAGAACCTAAGAAAATAAGCAGTATAGCCGCGTGACGGTTGATTGTAATATTATTCTTTACACCCTGAACGCTGTGCATCACATGTTTCATACGTATGGAAATGTTAAAGCTATATTACTTAATACCACGTTCCTCGTTTACACAGCCACACACACAAAAAAAACGTAAACACTTACAGAAATAATAATAATAATAATAATAATAATAATAATAATAATAATAATAATAATAATAATAATAATAATAATAATAATAATAATAATAATAATAATAATAATAATAATAATAATAATAATAATAATAAACTTCGCGTTATTGACATTCAACGGAGCGAAAGTGCGGGAAAACACAATTCACTTTGCATGAAATTATTATGCAAGCCATTCCGTGCCCCGACCCATCGCGCACACCGCTACATAAATTACCCCCGGCCTAGGATGAAGGAGGCCGGGAGGGGGAGATTGGGGGAGGAGAGAAGAGGGGAGAAAAGAAGGAGGAGGAATGGAAAAAGGACGAAGAGAGGATATACAGAGAAGTTATAAAGTGGAAGGGAAGAAACGAGGCAGAGGGGGAGGGGAAAATATGTATGTGAGGGAACGAGAGAAAAGGATGAAAAAAGGAAGAGATAAAGGCGAAGTAGAGGAAGTAGAAAGGAGGAAAGAGAAGGAAGGGCAAGACTAAAATGAGAGACGGGGATTAAAGGGAGAGGGACGAATGGAGGGAGGGAGAGAAGTAGAGAAGAAAGAGGGAACAAAATAGCGTATAAGGGAGGCGAGGAGAGACATTAAAGGCAGAAGAAATGGATGGCAGCAAACATGTCTGAATTAGTGAAGAGAAACCCGCTTGTGAATGAAGTAACAGCGAGGGAGGAAGAGGAGGAAGACGAGAACCTGAGGGAGAAAGCAAGAAGGAAAGGAAGAGAAAAAGTCGTATATGGGAAGCTAAGAGAGTCGTGAGAAGGAAAGGAACAGGATAACACCGATCAAAATGCATCCCCGCGAGGTCAGTGAGGCTTCAACAAGGACTGGAAGTATCTGATGAAAAAAAAGAATGGAAGAAGGGGAGGAAAGAGGCCAAGGCAGACTTTTAAATTATCAAACTTCATCCCGTTGGCTAGTAAGGTTATAACAATGCATGGGAGTATCTAAGGAGAAAATATTGGATGAGAAGGGAAAAGGAAGAGCCAGAGAGAGGTAGGGGGCAGGAGTATAGGCGTGGCGGACGGACAACAATAAAGTCCCCATACAGACGGGCACTGGTGTATGGCACGACGCGTACAAGTTCGATACACGCACCTAGTGAATGAAGCTGTATTTTTTATTTTGTTTTTGCCAGGTAGGGAAAACCCGTGAACTGCGACGCTCCTTCTGTACTGCTGCGACCTTTGTGGGATCGTATCAGAAGCAACAGGAGGCGCAATACAATGGGTCGTATTACAAGACATTTGGCCGCCCAAGAACACATATTTGACAAGGCTTTCATAGGAGTTTTGGGCATTTCCAGGAGTAGTTGTATGACTCTGGTGGTAGTTTGACCCTTCCTCTACACCGTGAACCTAAGAAAACACTCATTAGAACCCAACTGATCCCCTCCTTGACCTTTAGAAATAGCTGATGTGAGAGGGCAAAGTGTCTTAAAATACAGACTTATGAGAACGTACCCGCAATCATTCACCTGTAACGCATCTTTTGTACAGTGTCAACTTTTGTTAGCCAGTATTAAAAAAAGGCTAGTTACTTAATAATGATATATTTAACATTAATCTTAGTTATTGGGGTGTTATGTCGCACAACCACTGGAAAATACGTCAAGATGATCATGCAAGTATCAGGACACCTCTCCTACCGAAATTGACCTCTCTTTTTGGACACTCCTTTGACCTCTATTCAGGAGCAGTAAGTAGCGGGCTTTTTTATATATTTTTCTTTACGCCCTTGAACTGTCTCCTTAGCTGTAAAAAAAAAAGTGTTGGTGTGGCATTGTATTACCAGAACGCTGAGTATGAGTCTGAAGATGTAGCGAGTGTGAAAGCATCTGTGAAATCATTCTTGTGAGTGGTGCAAACATTTAGGAAAACATGGCTGTGTGGCGGTGCGTACATAAGGGCCGGTGCGTTATTGTATTTCCGACAAGCTAAGTTTCAAACATGTGAGCATACGGCTCCGCAAGCACTGACCTTAGGTGCGTTGCAGTGCCGGGTTGCAGATAGTCTTGAAAACGAGGCCTCCATAAGACGGTGTGTGTGAAGGAATGCCATTGTATTACCGAGAGGCTCAATAATAATAATAATAATAATAATAATAATAATAATAATAATAATAATAATAATAATAATAATAATAATAATAATAATAATAATAATAATAATAATAATAATAATAATAATAATAATAATAATAATAATAATAATAATAATAATAATAAAAATGTGACAAATGCATTTTTTTCTACCTCAAAAGTACTAAATGAAAAAAATGGCCGCCTAAATGATGATACAAGATAGAGACGACACAAAATATGACACAATTTAGTTTAAATGCGTCCTATTCCTCCCATGAAGGACACGAGAATTTCGGCTTTGATATCAACTTGGACATCTGCCTCAAGGCGCCCCCTAGTCCACCCATACCTCGCCGATGCAGTGGAGGGGCGGAAGCGGGGCAGGGGGAGGGACAGGGCAAGAGCAGGAGCGGCTCAAGGCTCGTAGGACAAAGGCAGGAGCAAGGCTAGAGTATTTCCCTCCGGCGGCCGCGTCTAGCCACCGCTCAAAAATTTTGCCCCAAACTTATCGATTCTCTGGAAACAATATCTTACGGCATTTTGGAAACCTTTTTCGTGGGATTACTACCGGCGAGGCGTGCAAAAAGGGATGCAATTTCGATCACAAGGTTAAGAATGTCTTTTATTTCTACGGCAGAGGAAGCAACTCAAGGGCAAACCATAAAGAAACAAAAAAGAACGCTATGCACTACACCTGTAAAGACAACGGAATGAGAGGCCAAAAAGAGAGGGTCTATTTCGGATGGCTTGGCTTTGTATTACGTTATGTCAGTCTTCTCGTGCTTCTATTGCGCAGCGTTGTTGTGGATTTATACACACCACTCAAATTTATACTCAAGGAAAACACAAAAACTACCCTTCAAGACATAAGGCATAAGAGGTTTCCCAGTGAGAAATAAACTAGTGGAGAAGAATCACCAAATTCGGAAGAGAGAGGGAAACAAAAGAAAACAAGTGAGACTGAATAGAAAAAGTGAAAATGAATGTATCGAAGTGTTTGAACTGTGCAAATAAAGGTGCAAAAGACACGGGAAGGGATCAGGAGAAGGTGGACATACGGAACAAACCCAAGAAATGGATGTCACAAGAATGAGATCGATAAACCTTTTTGTATAATGACAGGTGTTCATGTTGGCACCTCACATCAATTTTGCAAAGTTATTTTTCGTGACATATGAACTCGGTCAAAAGGTAAGGAGAAACTGGCGAAAACGACCTTAATTCATTCTCTATGACTTCGACTAAAAACAAAACAAATAAAATAAAAAAACAGGAGACCATGGGCTATACTTGACCTATCTTTCGGCCACCTCTTTTTAGGAGCAGCGAGTAGCGGGCTTTTTTTTTATTATTGTTTCCTTTTTTTGTGCCCTTGAGCTGTTTCCTTTGTTGTAAAAAAAAAGTATTATTAAACATTTCGTCGGTCAAGCACACATTTGACAAGGGTTTCGAAAGAGTTATGGTCATTTTCAGGGATAGTTTAATGACCCTGGTGGTAGTTTGATCCTTTCTCTGTACCATGAACCGACAAAAAACACTCGTTAGAACCCGGCTGATCTCAGTTTTGCAGAGGTGAAAAGGTAAGTAGGAACTGGCGAAAACGACCTTAATTCAATCTCTATGACTTCGACTAGAAACAAAACAAATTAAATGAAAAACAAACAGGAGAAACTATGAGCCGTATTATTAAACATTTCGTCGGCCAAGCACACATCTGACAAGGCTTTCGTAGGAGTTTTGGTCATTTTCAGGCATAGTTTAACGACCCTGGTGGTAGTTTGATCCTTTCTCTGTACCATGAACCAACAAAAAACACTCATTAGAACCCGATTGATCCCCTTTTCGGTCTTGGAAATAGTTGATATGAGGGGCAGAAGGGTCTAAGAATACCATCCTATCAGCCACTTATATGTATACCTCACCTCCCCCAACATACACAGCTATAACAGGCCCCGCAAAATCGTCTCACTGGTGGGGTAAAGGCAGACCGGAGACGGTGACTATCGGGGTGGGCGACGCGGCAGAGAAGACAACAAACTTAGTGCCATTATCAGCGGCGCGGATTTAGCTGGTCTGGGCAACGTACAGCTCAAGTGATTCAGGCCGACGCAGCAGCTTTCTGTGAGTGTGTGTGTGTGTGGGGGGGGGGGGGGGTGAAGGGGGACGTATCTGTGTGACTTTAAGAAATATGGAGAAATAAAAGAAGAATGATTGGGAAACGTGGAAGAAAGAATGAAAGGGAGGATGTAACGGATAGAGGGATGAAGCGAAAGAAGGGAGGAAGGAAGGAAGGAAGAAAGCAATGTGAAGAAGGAAGAAAGCAACAGACAGAAAGAAGAGTCGAGAGAAGGAGGGAGGAAAATATGGAAGGGAAGGAAGCAAAATGAGGGCAAAAAGGAGGGAAGGAAGACACACGGGAAGAATGGAATGAACAAAAAGAAGAAAGTTAATGACAGAGCGAAGAAGCGAAGAAAGAAAGGACAGAATAATAGAGAGGAAGAAAATGAACGGAAAAAAAGAAATAAAGTGCAGAAATAACTAAAAAAAAATTATAACACGCAAATTTCTTGGTTATAAGCCTGATTTTGGGAAGGGACCGAGCAGGGCACCGCCAGGAATGTCTCTTTGAAGGTAGGCTGGAGGCTGGCTGGCGTGACTGGCGCAGGCACGGACGGGGCGGCGCGAGTCATGCAGCCGCCGCCACACAGGAATGTCTTGCCGCCACACAACGAGCAAAACACGAGCAGAGGCCACGCGACGCATTCCTCTTTCCGCCTTAATACCCTGCGCGCAATGTTCCCTTTGTCCACCATCACGCTTTGCAGTACCGTATAGGGGTAAGCTTTCAGAAACATTTTCATCAGATTAGGACTTTGTGATGCAATTGAGGTATATAAGTAGATTAGAGATATTGACAAAGGAAATGTAGATGAAGAAATTATACAATAAAAAGTATTTGTCCACCATCACGCTTTGCAGTACTGTATAGGGGTTAAGCTTTCAGAAACATTTCCATCAGATTTGGACTTTGTGATGCAATTGAGGTATATAAGTAGATTAGAGACAAAGTTAATGTTGATGAAGAAATTATACAAAAAAAATTATAAAGGCAATGCACTCTTTCAACTTCGGCGACAAAAATCTTTCCTTTCCCGACGAAATGCAACCCAAGAGACGCATTCCTCAGTTTCTCTACCATGGACATTTGCGTTATTTGGAATATTTTAGACTAAATGAAGTATTTAAATGGATTAGAGGTATTAATGTAGATGTTAAAATAGTACTTAAATAAAAAATAAATAAACGTGCAGCATTCATCATTCAACCTTTATGACCCGATCCTTCCTGTGCAGACGAAACATACCACGCGATGCATTCCCAGCCTTTACCTAAATGCTACGACTCCAAGGTTTTGCTATCATAACTTCCATACCGGATTCAGATTCAGTAAAGGACACCACTGGTAAGGCTGAGCTATAAGTAGGAGTGAGGATAATGTGGGAAAGGAAGGTATTGAAGGCTGAAGAGAAAGGTAAAGGAAGAGAAGAAGGCCGAGCAGATGGGGAGATGGCATAAAAAACAACAACTCAAAACCAAAAGCCTGACGGAAGGACACGCACATAGCCGAGCGAGCCCGGAGACTTCGCTCAGAAATGGTGTCCCTTCAAAAAAGTCGAAGAAGGAAGATCCAAAGAAACTTACCCTCTGAAAATATCAACACGTCACATAATGCATTCTTGGGTCTATCTTAGCTCGAAGGAAGAGCCAAAGAAACTTAACCTCTGAAAATATTAACACAAGTCATATAATCCATTCTTGGGTCTATCTTAACAACACGACGAAAATGGTTCTCTTACCGGCAGACACATGTTATAATCATTGCACTGGTCTTCCTTGCAACACTTTACCCTCCAATCGTTCCACCTCTCCACCCGAAACTGACCTCTCTTTTTGGCCTCTCGTTCTGTTTACTTTTGTTGGAGCAGCGTCTAGCGGGCCTTTTTGTTCCTCTTTTTGTTTTTTGTCCTTGAGCTGTCGACCTTGCTATAAAAAAATTACCTATATAAATCCTGACCATTCACCTCAGTAGCAATATTTCCATTATCAACGAGCACGTGTTCGAATTCAGCACTTTAGTTCAGATTCCCCTGAAAACCTTACATTGTCCCTTATAAATTACCTTACTTCGGACCATCACTATATCACCACAATGTTCCTTTACCGATAATCTCTCGTTACATATTCGTACTTTAGATGAGTCTTCCTGGCAATCTTTAGCCGCCCTTTACATGATCTATATCAGACTATACAATTTTCTTATGCCCACACAGATACGGAATTCATAGGCCACACACACACACACACACACACACACACACACACACGTCCGGCTTTCACTAGGTTTCCCAATTCTAAATTATTATCTTTCCCTCTTTCTCGGCACATCCATCAACAAACCTCAACTTTCACTCACTCATTCCTCCTCCTCCTCCTCCTCCTACACCACCACCAACTCCTACTCCTCTTCCTCTTCTTCCCTTGTTCCCCTCGCGTTCAGAGTTAGAGGGACCTTCTCAACTTATGTCATCCGCGGGCCATTACCACAAAGTTTAACGACATCCAAAAGTTGCGAGATTAACTGAAGACGAAGACATTAAACACGCCTGTACGCGAGCCTTGCGGACGCCGACGCTGCTCCTCCCCTTCCTCTAGGTAGGTGTGTGTATAGGGGGGGGGTATGGGTGGGAGGGGGTTTGTGTGTGTGTGTGTGTGTGTGTGTGTGTGTGTGTGTGAGAGAGAGAGATTGAGTGATAAAGTACATACAGGAGGAAGGAATTGAGAGAACGAGGAAAGAAAGAATCCAAGAAAAAAGGAAGGAGAAATTAAGGGAAGGGTAGGAAGGAAGCAAGGAAGAAAAGAAGGATAAAATGGAGGGAGGGAAGAAGGGAGGGCGGGAGGAAGGAAGGAAGGAAAGGAAGGAAGGGACGGAAGAAGGCAGAGGGAAAAAAGGATGCAATAGGAGAGTGAAACAAGGAAGGAAGGAAGGAAAGAATAAAAGTGGAAGGAAGGAAGTAAAGAAAGGAGGAAGGAAGGCAAGGAGACAGTGAAGGATAAAGTCATGACACTGAGATATGAAGGTCTTCCGGTGCCGCTGGGAGAAGGAAGGAGACCAAAGCAAAAAGGAAAAAAGGGAAAAAAACAAAAAAAACAAGCTATGATAAATATCGAACAGAAACAGCAAATAAAAAAAGATGAGAAGAAAGGAAGGAAAGGATGGTAGAGAGTAAGTGAGCGAAAGAAGTAAGCAAGTAAATGAGAAAGATATGAAACGGATGAATGAATAAGTTAATGGAACGAAAGAAGAGGAAAGAAAAATCAAAACACACACCGAAGGAAGGAAATAAGTAATCGAAAGTATGAGGCAAAGAAGAAAGAAAAAGACAGGAATCATGGAGGAAAGGAAGGAAGGACGAGGGTACGGAATAGAGGAAGGAAAAAAATGAAGAAAAAAAAATCGAAGCCGTAAAACTAAGAAAGAAACACTGAAGTAAAAGAAAGATTGAAAAGATAAACTATAGTGCTTAGCGGGAAGAATGGAGGAACTGATATGAAGGAAGAAACAAAAGAGGAGCACTTTACCCACGAACACAAAGGAAGAAATAAAAGACAAAAGACTAACGATACCCACAAGCAAAGAAAGGAAGAAATAAAACAAAACAAAGGCAAGAGAAACACGGTGCTCACAAGCTTATAGGAATGAAAACTAAAAAGAAAACATTTATATTCTCAAGCACAAACGAAGAAGAACGAACTAAAAGCATGAAAGGAAGACATGAGTAAGTACTGCCCGGCGCCACGAGAGGTAAACACGGGTAGCCTTCACACTCCGCTGGCATCCTCTCCTACGCCGCTGATTCATGGCCGCCCCGCCCCGAGATCACGGTTTACACTGCACATTCTTGAGAGGGATAACAGACAGGCCCACGGGTATCAAGATTGGTTTTCTTAGCTGGGTATTGCTTGTGGCGCCTCCTTGCAGCTATTCCTCTTTCTTCTACTTGTTTTATTTACGTTTTCTTCTTCTCTTCTTCTTTTTCTTCTTCTTCTTCTTCTCCTTATTCTTCTTTGTCTTCTTTTTTCTTCTTTTTCTTCTTCTTCTTTTACTGCTTCATATTTCTTTTTCAACTTCTACTTCTTTTCCTCCTTTCCTCCTCCTCCTCCTCCTCCTCCGCCTCCTCCTCCTCCTCCTCCAGGTTCTTCGATGCTTAACGGGTCTATGAATTAACGAATACGTGCGTGCGTGTGTTCGCGTGGAGAGAGAGAGAGAGAGAGAGAGAGAGAGAGAGAGAGAGAGAGAGAGAGAGAGAGAGAGAGAGAGAGAGAGAGAGAGAGAGAGAGAGAGAGAGAGAGAGAGAGAGAGAGAGAGAGAGAGAGAGAGAGAGAGAGAGAGAGAGAGAGAGAGAGAGAGAGAGAGAGAGAGAGAGAGAGAGAGAGAGAGAGAGAGAGAGAGAGAGAGAGAGAGAGAGAGAGAGAGAGAGAGAGAGAGTCAATCAAAAATACAATCATACAGACCGACACACACAATGAAAACTTTAACTCGGTCATTTCTCTTCAAGCAGGACAAAAACAACCTATTAACTGCATGGACTTTAATGAGCCGGAATGGAAAGACACGGAAATAGGAGGCGGAGGCGGAGGAGACGGAGGCGGAGGAGGCGGAGGCGGAGGAGGAGGAGGATAAAGAGGAGGAGGGGGGAGGGAAGAGGTTGTGTAGGAACATAACTAATAATGATAATAAGAATAAGTGATAAAAAAAGGTAAGAAAAAGAAGAAGAAAGAAAGTAGAAGAAAATTAGGAGAGAGGAGAAAGAGGAACAGCAGAGGAAAAAGAGGAAAAGGAGGAGGAGAAGAGGAGGGATGAAGAGGAGGACCAAATGAACAATAATAATAAAAAAAAAGAGGAAACTAGAGGAAGATAGGAGAGGAAAATAAAAAAATGATATATTGCCATGACCATCACCAACACCATCACCATCACCATCACTAAACAAAACAACAAAACCAACGCAACTGTTACAGCATCAACGGTTGGGCGGGGCAAGGGAGGATAGCACGGAGCAAGGCTAACACTGGTCTGGAAGCGCAGCGCCCCGCCGTCATGAAGGGGCTTAGGGCAGAGCGGCGGCAGTGTCTTATCTGGAGAACTTGTTGCCGAGGGCCGCGCGTCTGATCCGCTGTGCCCTTTGTTACGCTCACATTGCTTATGATTGGCTCTTATTGGCGGCCGCGAGCGTCTGCATTCACTGTGCCTAGACTCATCACCGCCTTGGTACTTACACCTGTGTGTGTGAGAGAGAGAGAGAGAGAGAGAGAGAGAGAGAGAGAGAGAGAGAGAGAGAGAGAGAGAGAGAGAGAGAGAGAGAGAGAGAGAGAGAGAGAGAGAGAGAGAGAGAGAGTGCGAGAGAGAGAGAGAGAGAGAGAGAGAGAGAGAGAGAGAGAGAGAGAGAGAGAGAGAGAGAGAGAGAGAGAGAGAGAGAGAGAGAGAGAGAGAGAGAGAGAGAGAGAGAGAGAGAGAGAGAGAGAGAGAGAGAGAGAGAGGGTAGGATGTCTGTGTGTGTGTGTGTGTGTGTGTGTGTGTGTTTCATGAATAAACACACACACACACACACACACACACACACACACACACACACACACACAGGGCTTTAACAGAAAAGGCCCACCAGGGAGTGCTTTGTCGACGGGCGTTCACACGGGATTGTGGCAGCAGCGGCGGCGGCGGCAGACGGCGGGAACTACTGCTCACTGCCACTAATGGGGAAACTGATCGATCCTCAAGCAGTAATAATAGTAGTAATAATGATGATAATGATGGTAACATGTGTAATAATGATGATGATGGTGATAATGATGGTGATAATGATGGTGATAATGATGAGTGATAGTGATGAGTAATAGTGATGAGTGATGAATGAGTGATGAATGAGTGATAGTGAGAATGAGAATGAGAATCATGAATGATAATGATGATGATGATGATGATGATGATGATAATAATAATAATAATAATAATAATAATAATAATAATAATAATAATAATAATAATAATAATAATAATAATAATAATAATAAGAGCGCGGTGAGTGGGAGGCCGCCGCTTTGTGCCGGCCCATACACGTCAGAGAAAACAGGATAAACATTTCCTTGCCCTGCCGCAGCCCGCGTGTGCCGCCAGGCTCGGGGCGGCACACAAAGCAGACAACAAGTGCCGCGGCTGCCAGATAATACGTGTGCTGGCTCCGGTGGCCGTGTGCTGCGCCTGACAGCCGGCCACACGCATGGGGGCCGCGGCTGGCTGACACGATGGTTATTTTTCAATACTCCGCGATATGTCAGAACTGAATGCCGAGCGGGGACGCCCGGCTCCCGGCATGTACATAAACTTGCCAAAAGTAAAAGTACCCAACAGCGTACTTATTAATGCCGCTGTGAAGTACTCAGTCATAGTATCTCTGTTCCCTAGTGTTATACGCAATAAATAAGGTAATTGAAAACATACAATACAAAAATACCATTTGTGCCCGTCCAGGTCCAGAGTCAGTGTATATTTGACAAAAGGAAAAGTACAAAACACTGTAGTCAAGGATGCGGCAGGATTAATAGTGTGGCTGAAAACATAATTCTCAGACGGTGAGAGGGACGAGGAGCATAAAGGCATACCTTGTACTTTGTGTTACGTGTGGTAGCTTGACAACTACTGAATACATCAACATCTCGTTAAATATGGTTAGGCAGGTGGTACATTTGTGTACGAAGGAATGATCGCAGCCGGCGAGAGGGACGAGGACGAGGACAAGGCGGGGCGGGCAGAGCCAGAACCCCGGGCCGGCAGCAAAAGTTAAGAGGATCGTCTAATCTCCGTCGACTAACTCCATTACCTGCCTCCATTACTGAATAATGAGGTAAAGAGCCGAGCCCCGTCACAAAGATGGCTCACTCAGCAGGCGACTCTGATATGGATCCCCGCAGTCACGCCACGCCACGCACACGCCAGTAAGGGGCAGGGAGGGCGTGGGGGGAAGGGGCGGTGAGGGCGTACGTCTCCCTGATAACACAAACAGAAGCTCTCATACACAAAGCGCGCAGCACCGAGGCAGCGACGCATGCGGGTACACGAGCGTGAATTTGACGTCTCGCGAAGCCTCGGCGACGTGCAATACGCCAGGTGGCTCTTAATCAGCGCCTCCTCAATGCTCTCATACATAACCCGGCTCACTCTACGTCAGTACTGCAAGGGAGTACGGTCCAAAGACATTTTCAACAAATTAGCGGCACAAAGGGACGCGGGGGAGGGGCGAGGGGGCATTTCAGATCTAGTTAGAGTTATGACTGTGTGGTGGACGCGAGCGTGTGAGCCGGGCATTAATCTGCGTGAAAATGTGTGTGCGTGTATACATTCTATTCGGAGCGAGAGCGTTTGCACACTGCGTGTATGCCTCTTTATGCAATTTTAGTTTATAAATATGTATGTGCATTCGCTCTTGCTGTTTATCACGTGGAGGGAATTTATGGTACGGATGTATATTATTCTCTTTTTTCCGCTCTCGGGTATTTTTATGCTAAAGATTAAACTCCGGCGGCGGGGGAAGCGAACACGCGGCGGGCGGCTCGCTGGCTGCCGGGGCCGCGACCATGCACATGACAGCCGCATCACGGAGGCAGATTAACGGCCTGCGTGACACACGGCCGCCTCGCCCTGCCCACCCACCCTGCACACTACCCGCCCAGCCTCCCTGCACACCCACCGCCCCGCCGCCCTACACGCGCCCTATGAAAAACGCGGGTCTGGCGGCGGCGGGTCATGTAACCACGTGAACGAACACCCGCTGGAAATGTAGCGGCGGCGGCGGCAACCCATTTCACTTGGCGCCGGGGAGGGGAAAGAGGAAACAGAATAAATATAACGCCGAAGGGATTTCCATTCACTACCACTTCTGCTAATTTATAGACGCGCGATGGATGTTTGACACACTCTCTCTCTTGGTCCAAATCTGTGAGGGAAGGGAAAGGAAAGGATGGGAAAAAAGGGAAAGGAAGAAAAGAGAAAAGTAAGAGAGAATGGAAGGGAATGGAAGGGAAGGGATTGAAAGGAAGGGAAAGGAAAGAAAAGTAAAAGAATGAAAGGGAAGGGAGGGAAAGGGAAGGGATTGGAAGGAAAGGAAAGGAAAGAAAAGAAAAGGGAAGGGAAAGGAATGGAAGGGAAGAGAGGGGAGGGGAGGGGAGGGGAGGGAAGGGAATAGAGAAGGTGGGGAAACTAACAGAAGGAAAAGGCAGAACAGGCTAAAGCACATATAGAAAAACAAAATCACTCACCGAAATGGCAGCAGCGAGTTCACACGTTAATTCATATGTATACAAGCCGATGATAAAACTCCCTCTCCGGATTTCACCGATTAATGTTGTTGTGCAGCGGCGGAAGAGAGGGCGAGGGAGGGAATGCAGGCTGGTGGTAGTACTGCTAAAGAGGCGGAGGGCAGCGCACCAACGAGAGAACGAGACACAGACGGTACTATTCCAAGGAGTGAGGAGGAGGAGGTAGAAAGGGGTGGAGGGAGGAAAGGGGGCGAGAGGACTAAAAAGAAGATACGAGCATAGGGATGAGCGTTGATGACTGACGCAGGTAGATGAGGGATGATTGAAGGGAGTGGCAAGGAGGAAGGAGTGGAAAGAGGTGAAGGGAAGAGGAAGGAAGATTGAAGTGGATGAAAATAGATGAGTTTTAGTAAAGAGAACACAGAGACACACAAACTAGGATTGATTCGAAGGAGAGACAAGAGAGCAGAGGAAAGAGGTGGAGGGGAGAAATTAAGGGTGGATGCAATAAAGGGAAGATATGAGGAACTGAATGAAAGTGGATGATATTAGAACAGAACACACTAACACAGGCAAGCGGGGCAGGATTCAAAGGATAACGTGGAGGCGGTGGAAAGGGGTGAAAGGAAGAGGGAGGAAGGGATGGTAGGAATTAAAAGATAGAAGTATGTGAATGGTGGATGAGAAAGAGGAAAGAACACACTCACACACAGACAGTTAATGAATTGCAGGAGCTAGGAAAAAGAGGAGGAAAAGGGAGAGAGAAGACAGGAGAGAGAGAGAGAGAGAGAGAGAGAGAGAGAGAGAGAGAGAGAGAGAGAGAGAGAGAGAGAGAGAGAGAGAGAGAGAGAGAGAGAGAGAGAGAGAGAGAGAGAGAGAGAGAGAGAGAGAGAGAGAGAGAGAGAGAGAGAGAGAGAGAGAGAGAGAGAAAATGAATGAGTTAGTGTGGGAGTGAGTGAGAGGGAGGAAGTGAGGGGAGGGAGGGAGTGAATGAGTGGGATAGGGAGTGAGTGAGGGAGTGAAGGAGGGAGGGAGGGAGGAAGAGGACGGCACAAAGGGATCCAGTCCTCCATGTGTAGATACGCTTGTTATTCTGTACCACGCTTTCCTAATGGCATTACGGGGGTAGACGGGCCACGCTGATTCCTTTCTTTCCTCCTTCATTTATTTATCCCCTCCCCTCTTCTTTCATTCCTTCTATCCCTTCTTTCCTTCCTTCATCCACCCCATCCTTCCTTTTTTTTTCCTTTCCTTATTATTTCATTTATCTCATCTATTTTTCCTTCCTTTCTTCTCGCCTTCATTCCTTTATTCCCTCCCCTCTTCTTTCATTCCTTCCATCCCTTATTTTCTTCCTTCATCTACCCCATCCTTCTTTCCTTCCTTTTTTTTTTCCTTTCCTTATTATTTCATTTATCTCATCTATTTTTCCTTCCTTTCTTCTCCCCTTCATTCATTTATCCTCCCTCTCTTCCTTCCTTCCCTTTTCTTATTTATTTATTTATCCCATTCTTCTTTCCTTCCTACCTTCTTTCCATTTTCTTATTATTTCCTTTATCTTTCCTTCATTCTTACTGCCTTCACTTATTTATCCTCTCCTTCCTTCTTTCCTTCCTAACTTGCCTTTTCTAATTCCCTTTTCTTCTCCTCTCTCTCTCTCTCTCTCTCTCTCTCTCTCTCTCTGCCTGGCCCTTTCCCAGTCGGCCAGGCTCTGGTCCCTTCCCTCACCTCCTTCCTCTCTGCCTTTTGTAACAACTTTCTCTCCCTCTCAGTTTTTTTTTCCCTCTCCACTCGACAAAACTTCACGTTCTCACGTTTTTGATACACACACGAGCGTAAGCCTCCATGCCACACACACACACACACACACACACACACACACACACACACACACAGGTGGATAGATAGTAAAGGGAAATATACAGATAGATAATTCGTCACAATAAAAAAAAATGTTATTATATTTTTTGGGTTCAATAAAGAAAAAATGTATGACAAAATATTAATATAAACTGTTCCCAGAAATGAAAACACACACACACACACACACACACACACACACACACACACACACACACACACACACACATACACACACACTTCGTACCTTAATTAAACCTTAGGAAGACTGAATTATATAAAACAACCTGAGGCTTCGGCGGCGCTCTCAACGTCCCCAGCCTCGCCTCGCCCTCCCCCCGAAACATCACCCGACGCAGCGACAAGAGTACCACGTGGAGACCAACATCGGAAAACATTTAATTTCACTGGAGACGGAATGACACCCAACGCCCTTCTCCTCACATCTGTGTTATTGCTTTCTACGTTTTCTTTTCGGGTACATGTGATGATAAGTGGGCCAAACTAACGTAAAAAATGCCCTAAATACACTTTTGCCTAGTAAGAAAGAGGAGACAATAGAGGAAGAGGCTGAAAAGGAGTAATCAAATTTAGTTCGTTCATAAGAAGATTTCAATTCAGTCTCTTTACCCACATCCTCCATACCATTAATCTTGGTGAGGGTAGTTGTAGTAGTGTCGGTTGTAGTAGTAGTGGTAGTATTAGTAGCAATAGTAATTGTGGAAGTGGTAATTTTACAACTACTTGCGTTACTGATATTACCCAATTACTGTTACCATTACTACAACTACTGCTACCACTACCGCAATTACTACTGCTACTAACACTACCACTACTACTACTACCACCACTACTACAACTACCATCACAACCACTACTAACACTACTACTACTACAACTCCAACGACTACTGCACTCTAACCCAAACCAAGTACACGGGTGAAGATGAGCACTCGGCCCCAACCTTTACATAGGACGGGACATATCAACACTCGACAGGAGGAAAGAGAGGGGCCAAAAGGAAGACGCACTTAATTAACAGAGGTACCCACATACAGTGTTCTCCGCCCCCTGCGTCGAGGTGCGAGGCGATTACCTGAGCAGAGCCGGGAAGATGGAAGTGGATAGTGTCCTGGAGATGAGAACCAAGGTGGGGGATATATGGGAGTGGAGCGATACGGAGAAAGGGAGTGTAGTGAGACGATGAAGGGATGAATGGGGATGTACACGAAGAAGGAATGAATGAAGGGATGATTGAGGGTACAGACGAAGGGATGAATGGGGATGTAGGCAAAGAAAGGATGAATGGGGATGAAGACGAAGGGATAAAGGGAGTTGAAGATGAAGAAGGGAAGAATGGGGTGGACGATGAAGGGTGAATGAGGGTTTAGCGAGATGAAGAAGGTAATGCAGCAGCAGGAGGAGGGGTGTGGAAAGATTAATATCGGTGTGTGGAGATGAACAGGGGTGTGAGAAGAGGAACAGAGGTGTGGGGAGAGGAACGGGAAGGGGGATTGAGGTCGTGAGGGATAAACGGGAACGAAGGGGAGAAGAGTTAGTATGTGGAGATGAACAGGAGGGAAGGATATGGAGTTGAACAAATACACGTTGCAGTGAACATGAAAGTGTGGAGGTGTACAGAGACATAGGAAAAGTTACAAAGGAGCCCCAGGAGACTAACAGCAGCTTGTAGAAAAGAATAGAACCCCTTTGAAGATTGGCAAGAACTTGTGGAGATGAACAAATACATGGAAACTAACAGGAAGAAGATGAATAGGGATATAAAGAGGTAAACAGGAGCAAAAGGACTCTGAAAAGGACAAATAGTGATAAAAAGCAACACGTAAAGACTAACAGAATCACGGGAACAACAAAAGAAACACATGGAAGAGATGAAGAAGAGGAGCGAGAGGACGCTAACAGAAACAGGTGGAGATGAACAGCCGGGTGTACATATAAATAAACACGCGCTGAAATATGACAGGAACGGCCCATATCGTCCCCAGAATACAAATGTTGAAATTACGGGAATGGCGACCGTAACTCAGGCCTCAGCGGCGCCGGCTTGGCAAGGAACAGGCGATGGCGGGAGGGTCGTCTTGGGGACACGCTAGGCTGGGGGAGGCTGGGGGTTTACAAGGTGACAGGTGAGAGTACAGACTGGGAAGAAACAAACTGACAGGGGAAGGGGTGACCGCAGGCTTGTAATAAGAGCGGTTACTATAAGCTTTGAGGGTGAAAGGTGACGGCTTAGAGGGTGACAGGCAAGTACAGGCTTCAATGATACAGGCTTAGAGAAAGGGCCGTATGCTTAAACAAAGAGCAGTTACTATAATCTTAGAGGCTGAAAGGTGACTACAGCCTTACAGAATGACACAGCTACAAGGAAATAGGCAGAGGTAACTACAGGATTTGAGCATGACATAATTACAGGCTTACAGGACAGAGGGCAGACAATATGCTTATACGGAGAGCAGTTACTACAAGCTTACAGGCTGAACAGTGACTAGAGGCTTACTTAAGGACATAATTACAAGCTTACAGGCAGAGGGAAGACTGCAGACCTACAAGAAGAACAGCTACTATTTATCTTACATGCTGAACGGTCACTACAGGCTTACAGTGAGAAAGATTAACCTAATACAAGCTCACAGGATGAAGGCGGACTGCACAAAAGATGTGACAAACTGTAGGACTTCCGTGCCATGACCTACGGCTGGAGGAAATACACAAAGACACGACGCAATTGTTTATCTTAATGCGGAAAGAAAAATAATGAAAGAGTAATGTAAAAACGACAAATCTCTCGCGAGGGACAAGAGGCAAGAACTGAGAGAAGGATTATACAAGAGGAGGGGGGGGGGGGAGAGAGAGAGAGAGAGAGAGAGAGAGAGAGAGAGAGAGAGAGAGAGAGAGAGAGAGAGAGAGAGAGAGAGAG
>NC_066566.1:5900177-5927677 GCF_024679095.1 Eriocheir sinensis | reverse complement strand
AACGAAGAGTTGGGTAAATGAAGATACCAAAGGGGATGATTTTGAGAACGCGTAGATGTGGAAGGAAAAAAGTTCAGGAAAATAGGTAGGTAGGAAAAAAGGGATGTTGGAAAAATAAAGGAGCGGAAAGAGGTAGGAGGGTTGGGGAAACACAGGTGGAGCAAGAAGGTTGGGGAAACGAAAGTAAGGAAAGGGGAAGATTGTGAAAAGATGGCCACTTAAATAATACCTTAAACTAGAAGAATTGAGGATATATTCAAGAAAACAAGTACTGCGAATGGAACTACTGGGTGGGAAAAATGGAAGCAGGCAAAGAGGAAAATGTGAACAGGGAAGGATGGCAAAACGTAACTATTTAAACAAAGCCTAAAACAAAAAGGAAAGAGGATGTATACAGAAAGACAAGGAATTCAAATGAGGTGGCAGGTAAAACAAAAACAGGGAGACCGAGGAAGAAGGGAAGAATGGATAACGTAAAGGAAGATAAGATAAACTAAAAACACTGAGCAGACCACAATAACGCATAACACAACACCGGTCCCATTTAACCAAGGATAACAACGCTACTGCAGAGAAGAAAAAGTAAAATAGAAGGCAAAAAATTGGAAGAGCAAGAAAGACACGCTGGAAAAAGCATACATGGGAGGCAGTGTGGGCTGTGGCGGTGTTTGCGGAGGGCTGAAGTGGGGAGGGAGTGCAAAGGAAGCGGGGGAGCGCGCGGGGTGCCGGGGTGAGGAAGCCGGGTGTGGGGTGAAAGGGAACAGGAGAGAGAGAGGGAGAGGCTGGCGGGGGTAGCAAAGAGGAAGAAAACCGGTAGGAAAACATGGGAAAATGGGGGCCGTGGGGGGGCGTTGGGGCGAGGACGAGGTGGGAGGAAAGAGAAGAGAGGCTGAGGAGAGGGAGATAGATAGAAGAGATAAAGACAGGTTAAGAAGATGGGAAAAGAAGAAAGGTGTGGGGAGGGTGTGAGGGAGAAAGAAGGAGATAGGAGAGAGAGAGAGAGAGAGAGAGAGAGAGAGAGAGAGAGAGAGAGAGAGAGAGAGAGAGAGAGAGAGAGAGAGAGAGAGAGAGAGAGAGAGAGAGAGAGAGAGAGAGAGAGAGAGAGAGAGAGAGAGAGAGAGAGAGAGAGAGAGAGAGAGAGAGAGAGAGAGAGAGAGAGAGAGAGAGAGAGAGAGAGAGAGAGAGAGAGAGAGAGAGAGAGAGAGAGAGAGAGAGAGAGAGAGAGAGAGAGAGAGAGAGAGAGAGAGAGAGAGAGAGAGAGAGAGAGAGAGAGAGAGAGAGAGAGAGAGAGAGAGAGAGAGAGAGAGAGAGAGAGAGAGAGAGAGAGAGAGAGAGAGAGAGAGAGAGAGAGAGAGAGAGAGAGAGAGAGAGAGAGAGAGAGAGAGAGAGAGAGAGAGAGAGAGAGAGAGAGAGAGAGAGAGAGAGAGAGAGAGAGAGAGAGAGAGAGAGAGAGAGAGAGAGAGAGAGAGAGAGATAAGAGAAAAGGACAGAGACGAAAGACTAAAGATAGAGAGATAAAAAGAGATAAAGCCAGGTGAAGAACAAGGGAAAAGGGAGATAGGAGGCAAAGAGTGAGGTTGTGAGGGAGAGAGCAAGGAGGTAGAGTGAAATGAGAGGAAAGAGACGAGAGACTGAGGAGAGGAAATGGAGAAATAATAGATGAAAAGCGAGGGAGAAGAAAGCTATGTAAAAAGACGTGATATTATGAGGTGAAGTTAAGGAGAGAAAGACTAAGAGTGAGAGAGAGGAGGTAGGGTGAGGGTAGGAAGAAGAAGGTATAAAGTCGGGTAGCAAACAGGGCCAAAGAAAGAAAGGAAGGGAAGGAGAGAAAGGCTGAAGGTGGGAACAAGGAGGCATAAAGTCAGGTGGTGTAGAGGGTCAAAGGAAACGAGGTGGAGGCAGGTGGAAGGGAGGAGGCAGGAGGCTGAGGAGGCGGAGCAAAGAGGATTAAAGCTGGGTGGAGTACAGGCTCAGCCGCACACAGTTGAATCAAGGAAAGTAAACTGGAGCGGTGTTAATCATATGCTTGCTTTTGGCGGACGTGTGAGGCGTGGGCGAAGGCAGAGCGAAAAAGAACCTCTGAATAAAAAAGTATATTTGCTCGCATCGGCTCGCTACAGTGCGCCATTCCGGCCGGGCTCGCATGAAAGGCTGGCAAAACTCGCAAATATGTTCAACCCTGCACAAGTGCCTGTTAACGCAAGCCATTAAACTACATTAATAACGACACACACACACACACACACACACACACACACACACACACACACACACACACATAGATAAGAAAAGCACACACACACTAACAACCACCCTTACACACACACACACACACACACACAACCCCGCTCCCCCCCCCCCACACACAACTCCGCATACCCCCTCCACACACACAACCCCCTCCACCCCCTCCACACTCACACGCCTGGCTTCCCGCAGGTGTGGAGGTAATGAAGTGTAGTGTTGGCTAATATTAACGAGACTTGCTTTACCTGTGTCCACCTGATTTAGTTATTTCCAGGCGGAGGCGAAGGGAAGGTAGGAGTGAAGGAGAGAGGGAGAAGGTAGATGGGAGAGAGAAGGGAGGAGTGGAGGAACGGGAAGAAGGTGAGAGAGGAGAAATGAAGAAGGGAGGAAGAGATGGAGGGATGAAGGAGGGAGGAGGGAAAGGGGCGCCTCCGCAGGGATGGGAGGAGATGAATATGACATGAACGCCCGCGAGGAGGCCTAGGAACGGGCGTAACACCTGTGCTCGCTTCCTCTTCACCACCACCACCACCACCACCAACTAGTTTATCTTCCTTTAACATCATATACCTTTTATTCACTACCATCATCCACCTTACCATCACCACCATCACCACCACAAGTACTACCACTACTACCAACACCATCAACTAGTTCTTCCTTTAACATCACATACCTTTAATTCATTCCTATCATCCGCCTTGCCACCACCACCACCACCACCACCTCTACCACAATCTACTTCGTCTACCTTCACCATCACATACTTTCTCTTCACTATCACTATTCACCTTGATACCACCACCACCACCAGTACCAACATCTCATTTGTTCACCATCATCACCACAAACTCTATTCTTCATCACCACTACCACCATCACCACTGCTAAACACTTACTTTTCTACTTCAATGGCACTCCTACACCACAATCATCATCACCAACATGCATTATTTTCACCATCATCATTAACATCAACCTATCATTCATCACCACCATCATCATCATCATCATCACATGTTACCCTCTCTCTCTCTCTCTCTCTCTCTCTCTCGCTGACAAGGACATTAGGGTAAGCGACGGGAGATATTCATGAACGACCTTCCCTTCCCTCAGTACACCCTCATTCCTCAACGTCTCGCAGTCTCCCATTCTACTTACGTGACTCGGAAGGACTTGACCAACTCTCCTTAAGTATGTGAGAGACGGAGATGGACGGAAGGGGAGAGATGAAGAATGTAGAAGGAAGATGCTGGCGCTGAAGGACGCAGAGATAGTACTGGTGGTGGTGGTGGTGGACTAGCATGAGTTATATAATAGTTGTAGAAGGGTTCATACGTGGTAGAAAGTAAGTGGAGTAGGAGAAGCAAGAAGAAGGAAAGTAGGAGAAGGAAGGAGGAGGAGGAGGAGGAGGAGGAGGAGGAATAGGAGGAGGAGAAAATATGCATTCAGGTGAAAAATTCATTTAATTAGGCCCTCCCAAGGCGCGGCGTGGCCCTGTCTAACGCGCGCATAAATAAAATTCACACACTTTTTACTTTCACTCCGTTATTTTTCACTACATCGTCAGGTGATCGGAACGTGTTTAATTAAGACGACACGTGGCCTGACCAACACACGCCGAGCCCTCCTTCCCCTCCCTCCTGAACCGCCTGTAGGAGTCAAATATTCTCTTACTTGGTTGATTTGAATTCCAGGAACTCGGTAGAAGTAGTTTCGCTGTATGCTTTATTCTACCTAGATTCACAAAACATAAATACAGGGAAAAGAAGGATACAAGGCAGGAAAAAATAATATACAAAAGTAGTTCTGTTATGTGATATGATGAGAGGAAGCTGGATGGGAGGAGAACATTAGTCAAAGGCACTTGATATAATTCACTCTTTGTTTTCTTTACAGGAGAAATATTACGAACAGGTTACTAATCCGTGTTATAAGTTACGATGCTGGGTAGACAAAGCAAAAGCGTACAGAAGGCTAACTTTTTAATACATGAACAATTAACCTGAAAGTCTACGGTTCTCTCGTCTCATATTCAAATTCAGTGTCTCCGATTTTACTGAATATTCTTTTTACTTGCAACCTTTTCAGCATCACTAAAAATACCGCATCAGCCCTAGTTCCCTTATCGCCAACGCTGAGACAGGGATAGACATGACTGACAAGCCTCAATAATCTCTGCTAGGTTGTCACAGCACTCTCCCAAGTAGCCAGCAGCCCATCACCTTCCTGCCAGCTCCTTCACACTGACCCAACACATCTCTGTAAAAATTGCTTTATTTTTCCTCCCAGTCAACTCTATACCCAGGCTAATGAAGGCAAATGCATGATGAACCTAACGATACTTACTCTAAATAATCCACGGCTTGCACGCAGCCACCGGTCTACCACCTTCCCAACTATCTCCCTACATATCGGCACACAAATACATTCACACGCGCACACGCACACGCACCCCCCCCAACACACAAAAACATAACCATCCGCCCACCCACCCAACAACACCAACACCTACACCCACACCCACCCACACACACAAAAACACAAACACCCGCCCACCCACCCAACCACACCCACACCTACACCCACACCCACCCACACACACATAAACACACCACCCCAACCAACGCCTACAGCAGAAATGTAAATGTGTGGAAAGCTAACCCGCAGAGCCCGCACGCGATCATGAGTTTAAATCAATTTTTTTTTCAAAAGAGAAAAAAAAAAACATAAACACTCCAAAGCACATATTCACTTGCAAAGATAATGAAGAGAAGAGCTCTATTACCCCTGAGAGTTTCGAAAAAAAAAAAAAAAATATATATATATATATATATATATATATATATATATATATATATATATATATATATATATATATATATATATATATATATATATATATATATATGTGTGTGTGTGTGTGTGTGTGTGTGTGTGTGTGTGTGTGTGTGTGTGTGTGTGTGTGTGTGTGTGTGTGTTCCCTGGTGGCTGCGTGCTGCGGATGAGGGCAGCTATACGGGGCGGTTGAGGAGGAGGAGGAGGAAAGGGGAGCAAAGAGGGAAGAGAAGAACAGACAAAAGAGTGAAATAACAAGCAGATGAGGATTGACAGGAAAAAAAAATATAACAAACACCAAAGGAAAGAAAAGGGGAGAGAGAGAGAGAAAGGGTGAGAAAACGGAATAGAGAAGAGAAAAATAAAAAGAAAGAAAACGTATGGAACAGAGAAAAAGAAAGAGAAGGAGAGGAAAGGCTGGGAAAGAGGCCGAGAAAGAAATAGGTGCGTGGATTTAAAAAGAGTTAGAGGGAAGGAAAAATGGCTGAGAACTTGAAAAAAAAATGGACTAAAAGCTAGGAAAAGAAAGCACGTACTGGTTCAGGTATGCCCCGGACAGGGAGGAAAAATAATGTATGGAAAAAGAGAAAGAACAAAACGAAAATTGTAGAGGAACACAAAAAAATGCACTAGATAAAAAAAAAATGTGGTGAAATACATATAATACTAAACAGTGGAAATATGTAAGATATAAATAACCCCATGATTAGACATAAAAAATAAATGAAAAAAAAATAAATACGAGGATGAGACGGTGCAGCAGTGAATAAGAGGAACATAAAGACTGATATGTGAAAAAGAATAAAAGAAAATAGCGAAAAAGACCAGGAATGATTACAGAAAACATTGAGATGCTGAAAAGACGTTATAACATTAAGAAAACAAAGGTGTAGATACAGAAAGCTGAAATAACAACAACAAAAGAATAACAGCAATAACAATGACCATCCCCGAGAAATTAGCAAACGTATAAAAGTGGAGAGAGAGAACACCTTAGAAGAAATAAATGAAAATAAATCACCTAAATCCATCCTAAATCTTACAGTGAAGTCCGAAAGAGCGAGAAGAAAACAGAGAAAAAAACAGTATGCGAGGAAAAGAAAAGTAACGAAAATTGAAAAAAAGACAACTCAAAATAATCTTCTCTTTTTCCACTGCAAATTATAATGTCCATATGGGGTCGCTATTCCTTAGACGCCTCCTTCACTTAGACATACCATCTTCATCTGTCAAAATCATTACTCCGAGGATCTCTTAAATGCCACCCTTTTATCTCTTCCTTAGACCTTCCTCACCTTCTTTCATTCTTCTACTTCCCCATCATTTCAAAATATATATCCCTCTTCTTCTCCTTATGTCCAGACTACCGCAGCTTCCTATTCTGCGTCTTCTCTGAGACCTTGCCATCCTTCACCAATGGCTTTCAACGCTCTAAACTATCTCTTCAGCCCACAGAACACGACGCAAGTAAACAAAATAAGTCGAAGAGAAAGAACAAATTGCATGTTATTAATAAACCAGCGGACGTTGGGAAAAGAAATAGATAGGGACATTTTATTAAATACTACAGAACTGTTGAAAAATATAGTAATAAAAACATTATAACAATAACACCACCACCACCACCACCAACAACAACAACAACAACAACAACAACAACAACAACAACAACAACAACAACAACAAGAGCAAAAACATTGGCAACAACAAACAGTGAAAAAAAAAACATTCGTCAAGCTAATAACATACGCGAAAAGAATACTTGTACACACACACACACACACACACACACACACACACACACACACACACACACACACACACACACACACACATACGCACACACACACACAATAAAACGAAAAAGAAAGAAACTCGGGCACACAAATTGGACTGTAAAATAAACGAGGACGGAGGAAAAAGCTCACTAATGAAGTGGAGGACAAATTCAATGAGAAGAGGGAGAGGGCGGAGCTCCAAGCAAACACACCGCAAGGAAAAAGAAATAAAGAAAAAAAGAGAGAGGGAGAGAGGGAAGAGAAGCAGAGGAGGGGAGAGGAAGAGAGAAGAGAAGGAGAGGAGAGGAGCCAGGGCGGGTAGGTAGGGGAATATGGAAGGGGAGAAGGAGAGGGAGACGGAGGGAGGGTAAAGCGAGTGGGAGTGAAGGGAGGAATGAAAAGAAGCGGATTGTTCATAGCACGGCAGACAGCAGGCAATTACACACACACATACGGGCGCGTTGTGGTGCGGGTCATGGCGGGGCATCATGGGGCTTGGGCATTATGGTACGGGGCAGAGATGAAGACTACTCTGGATGGGACTGACAAAAGGCCAACGAAGGGAAAACTAAAGAGACAGGGCAAGGAATGGGAAGACGCAGGATGGAGCTAACTGCGGGTGGGGAGAGAAGACGTATGGGACAAAGGAGAAACGGAGATGAAGACAGAAAGAGGACTGATTGATTTATTGGAGTCTGCAGTCATGGCGCCTCAACTACAGTGATCATATGGTGCCGAGACAGAAAGAGGGGTTAGTTTCGTGAAGGGATGGCCCAAAATCAGTAATCGGGGTTCGTGACGGAAGGGCGTAAGGGAAGCGGGACGGAAACGTGAAGGAACGGTTGGGGACACGGACGATAAGGACACCAAACGTAAGAGGAGGTGGGACAATGACAAAGGAATCAGCGTTTGTGACGAATAGGATGGCAGGATCGGAACAACAGAGAGTATAACCGGAGATGTTCACGGGACGGGACGGGTGCAGGCATATGACAAGGACAGCCTGGGACGGGGACGAGGAGGGGGTGGTGGGGCGCCGGTCATGATGCAGTGCCGGTAATCGGACGTATCCACGCACCAATCTGCACAGCGCTGATGGCCTATCCGCAGCAGTGCCGGGGCCAGGAAGGGAGGGAGCAGTAAAAAGATGATGTAAGCCAAAATGTTTATATCTGCTTTGTCGCATATTTTCCTTCGTTCTTTATTTTTATCTTAATTACTTTTTTCCCGGTAGCAGCGACGGGCCAAATTTGTGACTTTACCGTGTAGCAGCGACGGGCCAAATTTGTGGCTTTACCGTGTAGCAGCGACGGGCCAAATTTGTGACTTTACCGTGTAGCAGCGACGGGCCAAATTTGTGGCTTTACCGTGTAGCAGCGACGGGCCAAATTTGTGGCTTTACCGTGTAGCAGCGACGGGCCAAATTTGTGCCATGATATAGCCCCCCCAAAAATAGATAATACATAAACTGATCACAAATACTTATATATATATTATGAAATGGTTTGTGTAAGTGGTGATTCTTTCTCATTTTTCTCGCTTAGAGGGACCATTAAGAAACATGATCCTCGCTGCTACCGGATTAAGAATAAGATTATAATACTAAAACAGATGCATGCAGTATTCTAAAAATGTCCTTCCCATATACTGACGGAATACAGCTTGAAATGTTTTATGTGTTCTCACCGTTCACCATTCAGAAACCAAACACCCTTCATGTCAGTTACGTGCTTGATAAGAGTAAATATTTGATCCTACTGGCGAAACAAAGCTCTTCTCTCCTCATCAAGACAAGGGAAACCACCTCGTAGCTAAATACAAGAAGCCCTGCCTGACCCACCTAGAGAAACGCAGTGCTCTCCTCACTGATAAAAGATCTCATATACGAGAGACCCCGCCAGAGAAACTGCTCCTTTATCCTCACTGATACCACAAAGACCTCCTCACAGATACAAAGGGCCCGCCTCAACCTCCTGGCGAAACGAAGCTCTTTCCTTCTCACTGATACAACGAAATCTTTTCTTCACTGAGACAAGGGAGAGAAAAATAAACCTAAATTAACTTAACGACCAGTAGTCAGCCACTCGAGTCCCATCTCCCGCCAGCCGTCGCTCGATTACCGGTCCTCCGCCTCGCCCTAACGACCCGTCAAAGTCTCGCCCCGCGGCAGTAGAGGGCGCGCAGAAGCCCCGCCGAGGCCGCTCCCGCCCCGCCGTCGGTTAATGAAGTGGCAATTACCATTAAGTTTTACCGAGAAAGATGTCGTTTTGCATAGATTCACGAGAACCGCGTCACCTCCGCCCCCCAAGAGTGCCGCGCACCGAGGCTGTGAAGGCGCGAAACACAGAGTATAGATGACAACACACACACACACACACACACACACACACACACACACACACACACACACACACACACGACCTTCGACTTCACACACACACACGCGCGCACACAAAGCCAGGAAGACAGTCCACCTAACAGCCACCTTCCTCCCCACATTGTTCCTCCAAGAGACTACCAAAGAATGTATAATACGAATAAGGCAAGAATATAAAAATGTATGTAAATTACTCCAATTACTGAGGCGAGCGGGCGGGCGGACGGCGGGTTCCCGAGATGGAGAAAATTGGCAGGGGCGGTGGCGGCGGCGACGGGCGGGGAAGGGCGGGGAAGGGCGGGGCAGGGAGGGAAGTCAGATTAGGCAAATTGGTGTGATCACTTGGCCTCGTCTTCCGCCGCGTCGTTAGTCAAGTCTTTGAAGTTTTCCAGAACAGAACGGAACGACGCCAGAGAGACCGCGGCGGAAGGGAAGTGAGGGAGGGACGAAGGGAGGGAGGGATGGGCGGGTCCGTAAGGGGCAAGTGATGGGTGAAAAGGGGATTGATGGGTGACTAGTGGGAGTGACGGAGTAAAAGGTTTATATAGAAAAGAGTGAATGGTATACGGTGAAAAGGTGGTAGTAATGGAGGGAAGGATGGACGGGTTTGTAAGGGGCAAGTGATTGGTGAAAAGGAGTACGATGCGTGAATGGTGAGACTGACACAGAGGGAAAGGTGTATATAGAAAAGAGTGAATAGTATACGAAAATAAAATGATAAGAAAAGAGAGACGTACGGGTTTGTAAAGGGGCAAGTTATGGGTGAAAAAGGGGATTAAAAGATGAATGGTCTAAGTGACGAGGGAAAGTTTACAGAGAACAGAACGGATGGGATAGAGAAAAAGGACGAGAGCTAAGCAAAGAGAATATGGGATGGATGAAGAGAAGGTACAAAGGAATGAAAAGGAAGACTAATGAACATAGAAAACGATAGTTAGGTGAAGGGAGTTAGTGATGGGTGAAAAAGTACACCTGAAGACTGAAAGGAAAGTGATGAGGAGAAGAAAAAAAACGATAATTGAATGAAAAAATAAGTGATTATTAAAGAGGGACTAGAGATGGATGAAAGGGAGGAGTGAAGGGTAAAAACGATGAAAAAAAAATGAGAATAAAAATGGTGACGGGTGAAGGAAAAAAATGACAGGTGAAAAAGTTAATAGAAGGTGAATAAACTGAGTGTTGAATGAATGGATGAACAAATCGTGAGTGAAGGAGACGATTAATGAATAAAGAGAACAAGCAATCAGTAGGTAAACAGAACAAAAAATGAATAAATGAATGAAAAGATGGATGAAGGAAACTAGAGATGAGAAACAGGATGGGAAAGAAAAGACGAATAAAAAGGGAAAGGAAGACTAAAAATTACGAGACAACAATCTTATGCAACGACGAAAACACATGAAGGAATGACGCTCGTAAGGACGGTTAGTAGAAAGAAAGCTATTTTTTTATGGTTATGGAGAGAGAGAGAGAGAGAGAGAGAGAGAGAGAGAGAGAGAGAGAGAGAGAGAGAGAGAGAGAGAGAGAGAGAGAGAGAGAGAGAGAGAGAGAGAGAGAGAGAGAGAGAGAGGGAGAGAGAGAGAGAGAGAGAGAGAGAGAGAGAGAGAGAGAGAGAGAGAGAGAGAGAGAGAGAGAGAGAGAGAGAGAGAGAGAGAGAGAGAGAGAGAGAGAGAGAGAGAGAGAGAGAGAGAGAGAGAGAGAGAGAGAGAGAGAGAGAGAGAGAGAGAGAGAGAGAGAGAGAGAGAGAGAGAGAGAGAGAGAGAGAGAGAGAGAGAGAGAGAGAGAGAGAGAGAGAGAGAGAGAGAGAGAGAGAGAGAGAGAGAGAGAGAGAGAGAGAGAGAGAGAGAGAGAGAGAGAGAGAGAGAGAGAGAGAGAGAGAGAGAGCGAGAGAGAGAGAGAGGGGAGAGGTGTTGGAGGGGAAGTCAACGAGGAAGGGAAGGAAGGAAGATAGGGGAGTGAGGGGCACTAGGGAACTATTAACTGAAGGGGAGGGATAACGACTGCTACTACTACTACTACTACTACTACTACCACGATAACCACTACCACCTTCATACCACCAAAACAAAATTCCAACCCATATCATCCCAACCAACTACAACCATTGTCATCATTACCATCATAGTCACCACAACTATCACCACCATCACCATCACCACCACCATTAAGGAAGTCCAGCCGGTAATTACGAGGAAGACACTGTAGAGAAGAGGGAAGAGGAGGAGGAGGAGTTAGAAAAGGAGGACGAAGAAAAGAGGAAAGGAGAGGAGTGATGAGGTGACAAGAGAGAAGGAAAAGGATTAGGAAAATGAAGAAGAGGAAGAATAGGAGAAGGAGAAAGAAGAGTAGGACACAGAGATAAAAAAAATAGATGAGGAGGTGGAGAAGCAAACACTGATGAGAAGGAAATATAGAAGATAATGGAGAAAAGAAAATAGGATTAGCTATGAAGAATAAATAAGGAGATTGAACCAACGAATAGGAGGAGAAATAGGAGGAGGAGGAGGAGGAGGAGGAGGAGGAGGAGGAGGAGGAGGAACCATTGCAGTGATCAGGTCCTGAGGGAGGGAAGCCGTCAGTCAGTGAGTGAGGGGAGGCGATGCAGTGGCCACGAGAGAGAGAAAGAGAGAGAGAGAGAGAGAGAGAGAGAGAGAGAGAGAGAGAGAGAGAGAGAGAGAGAGAGAGAGAGAGAGAGAGAGAGAGAGAGAGAGAGAGAGAGAGAGAGAGAGAGAGAGAGAGAGAGAGAGAGAGAGAGAGAGAGAGAGAGAGAGAGAGAGAGAGAGAGAGAGAGTGTGTGTGTGTGTGTGTGTGTGTGTGTGTCGGAAGTATAAGCCAATAAGGAGAAGAACGAGGTAGACGGAGTATGTATGAATGTATGAGGAAAAATATAGGAATGGAGGGATGAGACAACGAGTGAATGGGCGGGAGATGAGAGGCGGAGGAGGAAGAGAGGGGAGGGAAGCTGTGCAAAGAGTAAAGAAAGGAAGGTTGAGAAAGAAGCGGAAGCAGCAAGCAAGGAGTGCATAATGTAAACGTGAAGGAGGAGGCGATTAAATAAGGGCAGGAGGGAAGGACGAGAACAAGGACGAGTAAGAAATAACGATTCGCCGGAGGAGCAAAAAAGGAAAACGCGAGGGAGTGAAAGAAATAATATGCCGAAGCGAACGACACCGAGCATCCGAAAAAACACAAAGACGATAAACAGAAAAAAACAGGGACACGAGAAAAAATATATAGAAAAACAGTAATTCAACGAAGGAGCAAAAAAGGCAGACGCGAGGAAGTGAAGAAATAATATGCCGAAGCGAACGACACCGAGCAACCGAAAAAAGAAAGACGAAAAACACACAAAAAAAACAGGGACACGAGAAAAATAAACAGAAAACATAAAAAAAAACAGTAATTCAGCGAAGAAACAAAAAGACGCAAGGGAGTGAAAGAAATAATATACCGAAGCGAACGACGCCGAGCAACCGAAAAAAACAAAGACGAAAATGAAAATAAGACGAAAAAACACAAAAAACAGAAAAGATATAAAAAAAAAATTAATTCGACGAAGGAGCAAAAAATAGTTAATATACCGAAGCGAACGACACCGAGCAACCGATAAAAACAGAGATGAAAAAGAAAATAAGACGAAAAACAAAAAAAAAACAGGGACACGAGAAAAAAGAAACATAAAAGATATAAAAAAAAAACAGTAATTCGACGAAGGAACAAAAAAGGAAGACGGGAAGGGAGTCAAAGAAATGATATACCGAAGCGAACGACACCGAGCAACCGAAAAAAAAAATGAAAATAACACCAAATATAGAAAAACGGGCACACGAGAAAAAGAAAAACACAGACAAGATAAAGAAACAATAATTCGTCGGAGGAACAAAGAAGAGGACGCGAGATTGAAAGAAAGAATATACCGAAGCGAAAGACACAGAGCAAGAAAAAACACGATCACAAAAATACAAGAACATAAAAATACATTGAAAATAACTGATACGCGAAAAGGAAAATAAAGAAATACACAAAGGATGAAGAAACAATAAAGCGACTGAGAAAAAAGAAAAAGGTGACAAAAAAAGAAGAAAATAAATAAGCGCAGAGGACGAACTGAGCGAAAGAACCAAGACAGAAATGAAGACAAAAACGGAGATAGGAAACACACACAAAAAGAGGTCAAGAAAAATAGATTAAGGCAGAAATACATGAACCCAAAAAATGGAGTTAGAAAAATAAAAAAAAATACAGAACAAAGTACAACGAATGCAACAACGACACAAACAAATAAAAAAGAACAAAAAACATAAGCAAAACAAACATAGAGGACGTAAAAGATAATAAAAAGAAAACATCAAAACACAAACACTTCCATCCCAAAAGCAATAAAACAAGAAAGAACACACACACACACACACACACACACACACACACACACACACACACACACACACACACACACACACACACACACACACACACACACACACACACACATAAAGAGTTACTCGGAAACGCATCACGGAAAGAAGATACAATATTTGAAAGGTTAATAAAACAACCTTCCGTGTTTTTTTTTTTTTTGTGCGTGTACCTGAGAGAGAGAGAGAGAGAGAGAGAGAGAGAGAGAGAGAGAGAGAGAGAGAGAGAGAGAGAGAGAGAGAGAGAGAGAGAGAGAGAGAGAGAGAGAGAGAGAGAGAGAGAGAGAGAGAGAGAGAGAGAGAGAGAGAGAGAAATACCAGACAGTGATGCATGAGGAGGGAGGAATGAGGAACGAGGCGAAGAAATGAAGTGAAATTGCAGGGGGAGCTGACGCGAGGGAGGACGACAGGGGGGCGAGGGACATGAAGGGGCAGGGGAGCTAGCAGGGGACGCAGGGAAGGAAGACAGGGCAAGTGAAACCCAAAAGCAGGAGGTAAGCAGAAGGGGATGGTAGAGAAGAGAGTGAGAGCAGGAGAGAGAGAACACAATAAGCATGGCGTGGTACAGGAGACAAAGAGGGACCGGTAGGGAACACAGGTAAGGGAAGCAGGGTAAAGCTGAACCAATAGAAGGATAACAAGCAGATAGGGGCTAAGAATAAACTGAAAGGGGATGAAATAGGGAGAAGGAAGAGTTTGAAGAAGCTGAACTGGTCTGGATGAGGGAGAGAGAAAAGGCTGAAGAGTGAAGTAAAAATAAAAAAAGAGGAGTGAACAGATGGAGAAAGCAAGTACAGGAATAATGACAATAAAGATGGGGACCAGAAATACATAAATAAATAAAGGTAAATAAAAAAAATGTAAAGTCAAACAATAATCTCACACACACACACACACACACACACACACACACACACACACACACACACACACACACACACACACACACACACACACACACACACACACACTATCCTCCCCCCACCCCATCATTACACACACACACACACACACGCACACACATTCTATCCTCCCCCGACCCTCACCATCACACACACACACACACACACACACACACACACACACACACACACACACACACACACACACAACAAAGCGGCAGCAGCGAGGATGAGGGAGGGAGACAGCCGTGTTCCGCCGTGTTAGCAAGGGTGTACTTAAGCAGAAGGTTCACGCAGCGTCGCCGGCGTGTTTGGCGAGGAGACACGAAGCAAAGCAATCAATCATGCCTCGGGAGAAAGCGTCCGGCAACACACACAAACATTTGCCTTCGCGTGGCAAATTAGATTTCCAGGAAGTCATTGATGCAGTGTTCCTTCATTCAGAATAACGTGTATTTAGTTCTTCTGCCTCTAAAAGCCATGTTGCAGATGTAATAGTAGCGATGGAGGTTGTAGCGAAGTGGAAGTATTGGTGGACGTCGGGGCGGTCGTGACAATAGTATGGAAGTGGTAACACCAATAATAATGAGGGTGGATATTATTGTTATTATTACCATTAGTAGTAGTAGTAGTAGTAGTAGTGGTAAAAAACATATGCCACTATAGCGGAGATGAGCACCGAGGCCACGCGCAGCTGTAGTGTGTGCGACTTTACTAAGAAAGGAGTCGGTGCGGTGGCGTGTGTGCAGCTCACAGCGACGCAGCAACACGAGCCAGGCTGAGAGCGATGTGGCTGCGCTGTTTTATCACTGCCGGCCAGGCGGGGGACCGTGCGTGGTGATCTGACCTGACCTAGTACACAACATGAACACACACGAGCCGCCGCAGTACTTTGGAAGAGGCCTTGAGCGAGACTAGTTGGGGATACACTCACCTCAAGGCACCCGTGTTTCCTTCCTCCATCACCAATACCAATAACAACGATAGTGATTACAAACAATAAGAATAGCAGCAATAATGGGAAAATTATGCGAGAAACAACAACAACAACAACAACAACAACAACAACAACAACAACAGAAAAAAGTTAAAAATAATAACAGCAATAATAATACCCACGCTAACATTTCATCATGATTCGTGTGCCTATCTACCGTCAAGGTCTTCACGCCCCGCCCACACGTGCCGCGGCTGTCCGGTTCTCACGACTTTGACCCGCCTGTCTTTATCTCTCCTGTTATACTCTACACGTACTCCTACACCTTAATTAATACCTGCTCATCAAACTCCACCCCTTACCTTTCCACGGCATTTCATGAACCTACTTAATCAATCTTTCACTCGCCTAAAATAAAACTCCATCTGCAGCTGTCAACCGCCTTTCCATCTATACATCCACCGCCTACCAGTCCACCATCTTTCCATATACCTCCACCACCTATCTGTCCACCATCTGTCAATAAACCTACTTCTTCCCTGCACACACCGTTCTGCAACAGTAAGATCCTAACTATCCCTTTTTCTAATGCACCAAGTGTCTGCCAAAGTTAACAGGAGAGTAAACCATTGTAGTACTGAGAGAGAACGAGAAAAACAGAGACAAACGGACAGACGGACAGCCAGACACAGACGGAGGTACAGGAAAGGCGGGCAGGCCTCTCAATTAGCCATGTTCCGTGCAGCTGTCATCGTCGGGATGTAGGAGGCGGCAGCGACGGCACGAGGCTGTCCCGACACATTATTCATAGGGCGAGGATTACCATGCCTGTCACTTACGGCTCAGCTGCCACAAAGGCCCGAGGAGAGAGGCGGAGCGCCGGCACACCCCCTGCTGAGGCGGCCCGGCACCAACACGTCAGCGGCACAAAGCCAGCGTGCCCGTTCGATTATTTCCATCAGGAGGTGTTTGCTGTTACCTGCCGCGGGCTGGAAGGGTTACAAGGCTGCTGGCACCTGTGCTGCTACCTTATTCAAGTCTTCGAGACATAAAAAAATATTATTTTCATGACAAAGTGGAGACCAAGGGATAAAAATTGTAAAATAAAAAGCTCTCAAGAAGATACTCCAATTAATTCAGGAAAAGAATGTTGAAAAATATGGAATTAGGTTGAGAGGTGCCTGAACACTTCTCCTAGGAGTTTAATCCGTAAGGAATGAGGTAATACAGTATAATATTAAACACAGGGGGAAGGGCTTTTCAGGCACTGCAATTTGACAATAAACTCGTTTCTGTTAAGCACTGAGGGTCAGACTCAGACACTGGCTAAGCAATGGCTTGTGGCAGCAATTGAATTACTCTATGCAAATATACAAGGCGACTGATGGGTTGTTTAAGTAAGCGCTTTCTTAGCTTTGCAAGTAAGAAATTAACACCACTCCGTTCATACTGAGGATAAGATATACACTCGGGGTTCGATACTTCACTCCGATATACGAAAGATAACACGAGTAATAGGGTTAGATGCTTCTTTTAGGGTGAAAGTTAAGATGAAACGCAACTGTCTAGTAACGAAGATCAAGAAACACACCCAAGGCTACCTATTTACGTGCTGACCTAACTTGGTACTCCTGCTGCTGTAGAGGAGAGCGTGAGTGGGCGAGGCGGAAGGAATGGTGAGCGGCTCAGTGGTGCGCGGACAGGCCGGCTCAGCGGGGCGGCTGTGTACCTTGGCAATATCCTGGAATCTATTAAGTAGCACGAGGCGGCGGTTAACTGACCATTTAGTTGGTCGTGTGAGTCAGGTGCTGGGTATGCACTGGGGGCTTGTGCCGGCAGGAAGGTGTGTGCCGCGAGGCCTGGCGAGAAATGCATCAGAGGAAGTGTATCTCAAGGTCACCTCCGCTCAACGTCGACAACCAAGCTCACTCCAATAGTCAGGGCAAGCAAAGCAGGTTCCACCTACATGCTCAGTAAGACCAGACAGACGGGCTAACATGTGTGTCAAGGGAAGTGTCGCATATGAACACACACATATATACTGACAGCAATTCTGAAGGCAATGCCCACGTCACTGCAGAGGCTGACAACCAGACACATTTAGCTCTAAACTTAAACATCGTCTTTGAGCTTTTTCTTCTCATTTTCTTTTGAAGCATAGTGATGAGGTTATTTTTGTAACTGCATTGTCTTTACTTTAGTCTGTCTCTCGCTGGATGATGAGCAAAAAATAAAATCCACCAACAAGTTTGCCAAGATAGGAGAGGACGGATTCGCTCCCTACACAAGGCTCTGAAGCATTGAAGTATTTCCTGACAACTCTCAATGACTAAGTTTGCCAAGACGAGACGGGACGGATTCACTCCCTACGCGGGGCTATACAGAAACATTGCAGTATTTCCTCAGACAGCTCTCATTGACGAAGCTTCCCTCTCCGGCCACCTGTAGCAGCTGTCTCCTTCATCTTCCCGTTCATCACACGCAGCCTCCTCCCGCCGCCTCAGGGACACCCGCCGCTTAAAGTTACAACCTTCTCGGACCCAAAAACGTGGCCCCAAGCAGACCCTTTCTTCCGGGTGATCAGTTCTGGAGTATTAGGACGACCATATTTCTTAATGACAAAACTCAGTCATAAATTTCGCGAGGACAAGAAGAGAACGCGGAGAAAAAGGACGGCTGGCTGCGTCGTGGAGGTTATGTGATTATTTGCTTCGTAAAATATTGTGCGCTGTAAATCTTGCGCTGAGCCTCACACTGCAGGCCCTCCCTCACACACCCTGCCTCTGCACCCACCTCTGTATCACTACTATACTACAACTACTACTAATACCACAACTACCACTACTACACAACCACAACAAAAAACATATTACGTACCGTCATCACCAATAACATTACTACTCTACTCCTTCCTCCTCCTCCTCCTCTTCCTCCTATTACTACTACTACTACTAGTACTACTACTACACAACCACAACAAAAACCACATTACCGTCATCACCAATACAATTACTACTCTACTCCTCCTCCTCCTCCTCCTCCTCCTCCTACTACTACTACTACTACTACTACTACTACTACTACTACTACTACTACTATTACATTTAAACTCTACCTATTGAAATTACTGCCGCGGCAAGACGAGCAATAATACCCTCCAATACAAAGCCATAATTTGAGCCAGGGAGGAGGCGGGATCACAGTAATTCTCTCGCTCCTCGCCCTCGACGTCCCATCCGTAAATGCAAACTTAGTTCCTCTAATTCTGCGCGCGAGGAAGGTTTCTGACACTAAGTACCAACTTCCTCCACCTCCTCTGAACCGGCTCGAGGGACTGAAGGACTCTCGAGCCTCGCAGCGACAAGGCGGAACTGTACACTTGTAGGACGGGGACGAGAGGGAATAAAGGGCGCTGCGTTGTTGAGGGTGAGAGAGTTTAGGAATTGTACCAAAGCAACGGCAGGAAGCTCTCGACGAGGATAATGGGCGAGGAGGAGGAAAGCAAAATCACGGGTTAAAAGAGAACTGCCTTGATATCAATAACCTATTCACTTGAAGGACGGCAACGAGACGAGGTAAAAGAGGCAAAGTTCAGAATGCCAAAGTCCATGATTGGTACTAGAGCATTATTGGCATGTCTGTGATAACGACTGATTATGAGGAGAGAGGAAAGCAAGGCAGGGTAACAAATCGAGGTAAAGAGGAGAGTCTGTTTTGTTGTCAGCAGTCCACTCACTTGAAGGATGGAATAAAGAGGAAATATGAGAGGAACAGTTGAGAGGAAAGCGATTCATGATTCATACTGGTGGACTGGCAAGACTATGATGATGATTGAGAAGGAAAGCAGAAATGTGTGTGTGTGTGTGTGTGTGTGTGTGTGTGTGTGTGTGTGTGTGTGTGTGTGTGTGTGTGTGTGTGTGTGTGTAGCCGCCTAATTACGCACACGTTTTATTAGGCTTTCCTTCGGGCCGGCAAGACTCCCTCCATCGACCGTCAATTAATCAACTCCTGCCGATCAGTCCAATAACCATCGATCTCAGGCCTTCAAAGGAGCGGCAGGAGGAAGAGGAGGAGGAGGAGGAAGGGAAAGAGGAAAAATAGAAGTAAAAAGGAGGTTGTAAGAGGAAAACTAGAAGGAAAAGGAGGAATGATAAGTAGTAGTAGTAGTAGTAGTAGTAGTAGTAGTTAGTATAGTAGGTTTATAGTATAGGAGGAGGACTTTGAAGTAGAGAAAGAACTAACTTTTCAAGGTTTTCCTGTCGTGAGTGACGCTTGCACCATCCTAAGGGCCTCACGCTTCTGCTGTGGGCGGCTGGGCGCGGCGGGAGGGACGGTGAAGGCGGTGGAGGCGGTGACGGCGTCTTGCGTGCCGGGGCCGCAGGGACCACAAACGCCCCCTCCGCCTGGCGTCCCCCTCTGCCTCCGCTCCTCCCTCCCTCCTGAACGAGTGTCTGATCTATCGCTCATGCATCAGGATAAAGCTGATTATGAAGGTAATATTTCCCCAAGTGAAGGAAATATATGCAAAACTCCTTCGAAGAAATTTCCTTTAAAGAAGCTCGCGAACACCGATATACTGAACCCTTCGCTCGGCGCCCCGCCACCACACACGCCCCAGCTGCAGGAGGCCGCGGGTGGGCGTGCTGGGGCTGCGGGCGCGGGGCGGGGGTTGGCGAGGTGACAGCTGCCGTGTGCCTCCCGCCCCGGAGCGGCATCCAAGCTGGCAGCGGCCGTAAAGCGCTCAGGGCGACGTGATCTGATTCTGCGGCAAGTCAGCAAACCTCGTTCATCCTCAGCCTGACGTTCGCAAAATTGTCCCGACAACCGCGAGCGTTCCCGAGCGGCCCGACGAGCCTCCTCGCTCCCGGGAGGCTGGGTGTGGAGGGGAGGGAGAGGGGGAGGGGGAGGGCGGGGAAAACCTTGAGAACTTGTGCATTGACAAGCCTCACACCTTTATGAAGGGATGGGTTTCGCATCAAATAAATCTCTCGACATTGAGTAAAGGGAGTATGGGGCAACTTACGACTGTCTACTGAGTGATATATGCATAACTGAGTAAAGATTTCAGAACTTATGGCTATTACTGAACTCCTCATCACTACTTCCACGGTTTATAAGCCTGCAGTGACATTTGGCCTACTGAATTATAACACGAAGTAGCAACGAGTGTAAAACTACTTCACAAAAAACCGGAAATACAATGGAATGTCTAAGTCTATCCTGACCCAAGTGTGTGCCAAGAGTGTTAACTATCACACTAACCAGAAACTTAAACACAGACGCCCCTGAGTTCCAACCAAGACAAAGTTTACTCTTCGGACTGCTCACACGACCCTCAAGTGTTCCTGGAATCAGCCTCTCCAGGTGAAGACGCTGCTCGGAGGCTGCAAAGGACGCCCTCTCATCCCTGCCCGCTCCTTCGCCCCTCACCTCCTCCCTTCTCTGCTCTCCTCCTTCTCCCTCGCCTCCCCATTTCTCTCCTCTTCTTCTCCTTTCCTCTCACCTCTTCCCTTCTCTGCTCGCCTTCTCCCTTCTCTCCTCTTCCATCGCCTCCTCCCTTTTCCCTCCTCTTCTCTCCTCCCCTCCCCTCGCAAGCCACATCCAGGAGAACGAAGAAATTTAATTGGATGCACACTCGAGCTTCTTTACGCCTGGGATAAATGTGCAGCTTCTATTGCCTCAGTGTGGAGGATGTTAATGTTATCTCTCGTGCTTTAAGAAAGGGTCAACATTTTTGTTCAGCCCTCGAGAGAAGAATGGCCGCTCGAAAACAAGGTCGGGAGGGAAGGAAGGAGGAAAGAGGGAGGGAGAAATGGGAGGGAGAAGTAAGAACCGGGGGATGAGGGGAAGGAAGAAGGAGAACGAGGAGGAGGAGGAGGACAATGAGGGAAGGAGAGGGAAAGACTGACGGAGAGAGAAAGTGAAAGAATAATTTATGGAGGAAAAGGAACCGAGAGAGAGGAGGGAAAGACGTTGGAACGGACGGAGGAAAGGAGACAGGAAATGAAGGATGGACAAGGGAACGGAAAGATAAATATTTGAGTGAAAGAAATATGATAAGTAGCCGGGGAAAAAATGCGGCACTGGAGGATAATGAAAAAAAAAGGAGTGATATAATAGGAAGAGACGTGATGACAGCGGAAGGGAAGGGAAGGGAAGGACGGAGAGCAAGACGAGAAAAGGAGAAAAGAGAGGAACGAACATTAGAATAAGGAATTGAGCAGGAAAGATAAATGGCGGGAGGAAGGGAAAGAGGAATAAGAAAGAAAGTAGTGAATGGAGAAAATGAAGTGTAAAGAAAGAAGAAATGGAGTAAATATTGGTGGAGCAGATTAAGGAATGAAGGAATGAAGTAAGGAATATAGGAAATAAGTAAAGAATGAAGGAATTGAATAGAGACTGACAAAAGGAGAAAAGAATGAAGGAACTGAGTAGGAAATAGAAGAATAAGAGTACAAAAAGTGATGAAACAGTAACGAATGAGGGAATAATGCAAAGAATAGAAGAATAAAGAAGATAATGGAGTAGAGAGAAGGGACGAACAGTACATAAGAGAAGAGATGAATGGAAGGAGGGGCGAAGAGAGGGAAGGAAGGAGGGAGGGAGGGAAGGAGAAAGAGAGACTCGGAAGGAAGAATGACAGCACAAAAGGGGAGAGAGAGGGACAGCGGAAGGAGTTAGAAGGGGGCGACGGAGGGAGGGAGCGGAGGGAGGAAGAGAGGAAAGAAACGAGCAAGTGAAAATAGAGGGAGAGACAGAGTGAGTGGTGGGAGGAAGCGACAGGAAGTGGAAGCGAGGATGGAGAAAAATTGAAGGAGTGAGTGATGGGAGGCGTGGAGGGAAGGACGGGAGGGATGGATGAGGGAAGGGAGAGAGGGAGAGAGAGAGAGGGAGAGGCAGGGAAAGGAAAACACAAAGGCAGGGAGGGAGAGAGGGATGAGTGGAGGAGAGAGGAAGGAGGGAAGGAAGGAGGGAGGGTAAGAAAAGCAACAAAAATGAGAAAAACAGGATGAGAGAGAGAGAGAGAGAGAGAGAGAGAGAGAGAGAGAGAGAGAGAGAGAGAGAGAGAGAGAGAGAGAGAGAGAGAGAGAGAGAGAGAGAGAGAGAGAGAGAGAGAGAGAGAGATATACAACCCCGCATCCCACCTCACCCCACACACCAATACACAGATGGACAAATGGAAAGATAAAAACCGACAGACGAACACATAAACAAACAAGAAAACAAATAAACAAACAAATAACAACACGGAGACATTAAAGGGAAAAAAAGGGGGACCGGAATAGTATGAAGGAAGAGAAGAGAGAGGAGGAGGAGGAGGAGAAAGAGGAGGAGGTAGGGGAGGGATGGAGGTAATGACGAGAGAGAGACAATAACAAGGGGAGGGAGCCTGGAGGTAAAATATTAAGCTTAGGTGATCCATTATTTCGGCAGGCGCTCCATTGTGGCCCAGACGCCTCGACCCGCGCAGGAGGACGAGGGGCGGCGGGCAGGACGATGAGGAAAATAGATAAATAGATAAGATAGATTGAGATAGAGAAAGAAGAAAATAGTGGGTCTACGTACTTGCTAGATGTAGGTTTCGTTTCTTTTTTAACTGACCAATCAAACTTGCTTCCTTTTACCCTTTGGATCATAACAACTACGTAATACTTTTTCCTGCGGTGTAAAATTTAGTCACAAATTACTCCTCTTTGTAGCTCTATAGTCGAAGTGCTTTGCGTGGTCATTAAAACTATCAAACCATTCGAAGAGGCGGTGGTCGAGTGGTCAGCGTGCGGGCGTGATGAGTCCGTGGGCCTAGGTTCGAGTCCCACCAAAACACCCTTCAGTGACTTAAGCCAAGAGCAGCCACTATAAATAAAATTCGCCAGCGCCACCAATGGGCCGGGGTCATCGAAGAGTCCCCTGAAAAAAGCCTACCAGCGCAATAAGCAGAACCAAACAAAACAAAAAAAATCTATATTCTCATGCAAGAGGAAGGCATCAGGACACCTCTTCTCACGTAATTAACTGCTCTTTCGGCCACCTCTTCGGATTCTTTACAGGAGCAGCGAGTAGCGGGCTTTTTATTGTTGTTTCCTTTTTTTTAGCGCCTTTGTGATGTCTCCTTTGCTGTAAAAAATATATATATACAGAGAGAAAGATAGAGAGGCAGATTGAAAGAAAAAAAGGGGGTCTATGTACTTGTTAGATATAGTTTTTCGCTTTTCTTAACTGCGCTCTTAACTTGCTTCTCGTCTTCTTTGGCTCATAACTACTACGCAATACTTTTTTTTCAATAATGTGTAATCTCACTATACATCACCTAAATTTGTAACCCTTGTAGTTGAGTTGCAGGGCATGGTCACTAAACCTACCCATCTATCCAGCTAGTATCGATCTATTTTGAGGGAAAGAAGGAGGGAGACGGGGTGGGATGGATGGGAAAGATGAGAAGCGATGAGGTTATTAGTGGGAAAGAATTATCATCATCCGCTCCCATAACCATCACTGACCTCCCCAGCTTTCCCCGTCCTCTTCCTTCCGTCTCCAACCCTCAACGCCTCCAACTGAATGAAGTGTTTGCAAGAATAGATAAGAGAGGGGTTAAAAGAGGTGAGGGAAGGAAGCATTTGCAAGGAACACAAAGGGAGAAGTAGAAGAGAAGGAATGGAGTATTTGCAAGAGAAAAGGGAGAGGCGGCGATGAAAAGGAATAAAGAGTAAAAGAAGAGAATTAATTAGTATTTACAGGAGCAAGAGAAGTGTGTGAGATGGAGGAAAGAGAGAGGAAAGATAAAAGGAAAATATGGGGCTGTGATGACAGGGAGAAAAGGGATGTAGTTATTAATGGAGGAGTGAAAGGGGCACATGCTAAAGACAAGGAGGAATGAAAGGCACCCATGTATGTATAGGAAAGCGGTTTGAAAGGGAAGGTGAGGGCAGGTAAGCGGGAACACTACCAACAAAGGAATTGAAAAGACTGTGCAAAAAATATCATCTTCTGTTGTTGGGCAGGGAACCCTTACGCTCCCGAGGCTGTTGCAGGGTCACGTGAGACATTTGAAATTAAAGGAGATAATGAGGTCATAAAGGGAGGTGTCCCGCGTGTGGCCAGGTGACCCAACGACCCGGATTCCCTGTTGGCTTAATGGAGCGTGTGGCTCAAGCCCCGCCATTAAAAAACACCGGGAGTATACTACGAGGCGCCGACACTGATAACACTTCCAAACACATTACTCGGCTCATGGTATAGAAAGAGTTTATAATATATATATGGTGTGTGTATGTGTGTGTGTGTGTGTGTGTGTGTGTGTGTGTGTGTGTGTACTATACTATACATAGGGAGAATGTTATTATTACATTCATAATTAATATCATCATCATCATAGTACAATTATTATAATCATTATCATCATTATGACTACTATTATTATGAGTATTATTACCAACACCGGGAAGGCACCACGGTAAGTTACACGAAACCGCATCAACACAGATAAACCAAACTAAAATATTGAGAAGGAAATCCAGCGGCGGAACTCAAACAAACATCCAAGGGCATGTGTGTTGTCTGCCTTCGCAAGACGCAAACTGATGCGCCGCAGAGATTAAATACCGATTATGTACTGCAGAGATTGTCCTTCGATCTACGATATTTCAACGTGTTTTTTTTTTTTTCATATGGAGGGTGAAATACTTTCTAGAATATTTTTTTTCTTCTGACTCTCGTAATCATTGTATGAAGTAGAACATATTTTCAGCACCTCCGTTTTAAAATATTAACTCTTTGGATCTCTGGTACGAAGCAGAATCGACATTATTTTCTCCATCACACAGCTGACCCTCTCAACGGTTTCATGAAATTACACCATTGCAAACCTTCCTTATGTAACACACACGACCAACACCCCGCCCCGCCGAGCCCGTGTAGAGTGCATGACTGTAATGCGTGTCTGCCAGCAGGGTCTCGCATGCATCGTACGTCCCCGCCTCGCATAGCGGCACAAGTGATGAGACGCATCCTATAATTAGAAAGGGATACGCATGCAAGGGGGAAACAGGAGGGAGAGGAGAGGTACTCGGCAAGCCCTCTCCCACCTGACTCTACCTTTTATATACACTACATATAAACGAGAGAGAAAGAGAGAGAGAGAGAGAGAGAGAGAGAGAGAGAGAGAGAGAGAGAGAGAGAGAGAGAGAGAGAGAGAGAGAGAGAGAGAGAGAGAGAGAGAGAGAGAGAGAGAGAGAGAGAATAAAAAAAGAGCAAGGTAGAAAAGACAACATAGCCTACCCATCCTTGTACCATAGGGAATGCGAAGTGCAGGGGTAGACATAACAAGCTACACCTCATATTGTAGAAAAAAGGGAAGTAAGGGGTTAAAGAAAACACACTTGAAACTTTATATTACAGAGAACGAGAGGCAGAAAAACAACAATAACACTTCCATACCTCATATAGCAACTGACCAGCTAATTCGTTCTCCCGATAAACATGACACCGCAAAATCACAAAGCCATGAAGGTTAAGAAGGCAACAAGTCCACTTCTACCGCGCCTCAGTAATCAAACAGCGCCAAGAGAGGGACCACGCGCCGACACCAACACCAGCAGCAGCAGCACCACGCGTTATTTATACATCTGTCGCCGATAGCACAGCGCCATCAGCCCGGGGAGCAAATGGGGCGGACGTAAAAACTCTTCCTCTTAAGTACATGGGTCATTAGTGTGGTGTTTTGGTGTTTTTTTTTTTTTTGGGGGCGGGATGGGGTAAGAGGAGTAGTAGTAGTAGTAGTAGTAGTAGTAGTAGTATAGTAGTAGTAGTAGTAGTAGTAGTAGTGAAGGTATTTAAAACATATTAAGTTATACGTCGTTAAACAAAGTCAAAATAAAACCCAAATCGCTAGTCTTAAATCCCAACTTCGTCTACAAGCGCTAACTATTGCAGCAGATGGACAAATTTTTTTCTCGCTCCTTTTTAAATCAAACTTGCGATTCATAAACAACGATGGACGGCATAAGGAGCCAATCGTACCAACAAGCATCCCGCCTCTTACTTATGAAAACAAATACCACACTCTCTATATACACAACAGCATCACCAAACACAGACTGAACAAAGGGAAGAAGGTTGTTCCCGCACTACCCTTCGTAGGCCTAACAAGCAACCAGTTCCTCTGATGGCCCGCACGCCCGCTGACCCAAACAAGTCTGAATACATCATGTCGCCCGCTCCCTCACGCCGTCTTCCTATAATGGAAATAATCAGCCATTTCCATTTACACGCTCTATTAACGTCCACCGCCGCCGTATGTCGTGTCCCTGCGCCCTCTCATTCCTACCAGCCTTTCCTCTTAATGTCCCTCCGTCCCTCTCTCTCTCTCCCTCCCTCCCTTCCGTCTCCCCGCCCGCCCTACCGCACAGCACACGGACATATGTGACTCCCATAAAAGTTGCCTCTAATGCATGTAAATGATCCTTTTTGTAATGCTTCACTTGCTCCGTGGCGCGCTTCTATTTTTGCCCTGAAGCGCTGTCCTGAGGATGCTGTGTGGTGGTGCTGCTGTGGTGTTGTTGTTGAGGTTTTAGGGTGTGTATGGTGATGATAATGATGAAGGTTCAATCTATGTGGAGATGGTTGTGGTGGTGGAGTTGGTGATGTTGCTCCAGTGATTTTCTTAGGGCGTTAGAAGCTAGGCTGGTGATGGTGTGGAGGGCTAGAACAGTGTGATGGTGATGGTGCCGGCAGAAAGCAAGTGATAGAGGTTCTGTAATGGTGATTGTGTGGTGTGGAACTGTGGTGGTGGTGATGGTAGTGTTGGTGGTGGTGATGGCAAAGAGTGCAGCAGGTAGAGGCGTCGGCAGGTGGTGGTGGGGCGCAATGGCTACTTGTGGATGAGGGAGAGGCTGTGTGAGTGCCCGGCTAACTGTTACGGGTGCTGGGGGTGAGGGGGTGAAGGGGTGAGGGGGTGAGGGGTTAAGGGGACGGGAGTAATGGGTGTGAATGGGTGAGCTTGTGTGAGTC